>NC_056745.1:188030866-188100866 GCF_019279795.1 Protopterus annectens | reverse complement strand
CAATAAACATGTAATGAAGCTTAAAAGAACATAAGATTAAATCCCAAACCACCTCCTCCTTCCTTACAGTATACCCCTTTTAATAGGATTCAGTCTTGAATCCCACAGAACCAGAACTGTTGCAGATTATATTCAGGTTTATTTTTCCATATCTACTGGTAATGAGAGGAAAACACCCAGATGACTCCATTTTTCCATTATTTGTGAACTATTTAAATTTTAAATTAACTCAAAATTTCCACATATTAACACTCTTATAGTTTGAGAAAAATAATTTTCAACTGTACTTTATTGTATACTCTCCAAGCTTAATTCTTAACTTTGTCTGTTGTAGAAAAATAAGTAACCTGAATTTTACCTTATCTCCATATATTTTACATTTTTCCTTCTTCATCCTTAAACCAGTTTACTCATCTACTACCCACTTTCTCTTATGCTTCCATCTTTTCCCATTTGCTGCAATCACTAGATCATCTGCATGAGGCGTATACATTAGAATATTCATTCCTCGTTCTGAACTTTTCCCTTTTACCCACACATTGATATTGACATTTGTATTATGACATTCATAACTAATGCAAAAATGCTTCAAGGAGGGCATTAAACATAATTACAGTCCTAATAGTTCCTCTTATAAGTATGCTCTCATTGCTACCTTATACCTGCATATTTCTTAATCCCTTAAACATTTCCTCCTCTTAAATTGTGTACAAGCAGTCAAACTAATAATTCTCCAGTCGTCATTCCCCTTCTGTGCATCACATATCACACATCTCCCAGTTTTTACAGCAAAATCTAAAATTCTAATTTCAGGCTGCCTTACCATATACAATTCTAAAAGACACATTCACAAAAACTCCACTTTAATTCTTCCTCATTGTGCCCTCAACTTGTACAATGTGTTCTTTATTATTGAAATATCCAATAAACAGTATAACTTGCACAATTAGCTATGCCTGATCTTCTTTTATCATTGATTATACTGTTAAAATGCAAAGAAATTAATTCATCCTTTACCCTCTTTTGAAATTTTCATTTGTCTAATTTAATTTTTTTTTTTTTTTTTTTTTTTTTTTTTGCAATTTTTTCCGATTGTACCCTTTGCTACCTCCTCTCCTTGCACTACTACCCCAACATCATCTTGACCTCCTCTCTGTCAGGCTAATATTTTCACCATCACTCTCCATTGTTTCTAACATTACACCTTCATTGTTTACCCCTAATTCACTCCCTTTTTTTCCCTCAAGTGTAACTGTTTAAGTGTAAGTGTTCTCTCGCTCTCCATATTTTAATCACAATCCAGCAAGAAATGCTCTATGTTATGCAATTTCGATATTTCATTAAACATTAATTTTTTCATGACCTAATTCCCTGCATTCAAAAGGTAAATGTACTAATTAAATGTTCCCCTGAACCAAAGTGAAAATGTGTATAGTTGCCTGATATATTTCAGTATCTCCTCCTTCCTATAATAATTACAAAACTTGGCAAATACACAATGATCCCATCCTTCATATCCAAATTTGCTATAAATTCCCAGCCTCCATTCCATAAATTTTGATCATAACACTTTATTTCATAAACCGTCTTACATTGTCACTCAAAGTTCTTATTTAAGTTTCATCTGCATCTGTTTGAAATTATAACCATATTTTTCTTTTAAAAATTATTTCATTTCCCTTGACCACACATTCATTCCATGGAATATGAAAAGATTTTTTTCAAATATTGTTGCAGATGTATTTGCTGTATCAAGTCTCTTAAAAATATTAAGTCTCAATGTGAACAAAAGCTCTTGCTACTTCAGGCTTAGTTCTTAAAAAAAAAAAAAAAAACTAATAACATTGTCACAAATGAAAAAATGTCACTACTTTTTTTTTATTATTCAATTCTTAACACCAATTTAATTCTATTAAATTCCCTTATTAAACCCTTTTTCTTATTAATCCTTGCGTCATTATTGCATCTCAAGTCAAAACTGTTCTCTTTTCAGCTATAGATTCTAATACAGTACTTTAAGTCTCAATTCCCCCCTCCCCCACTACTGTATCCATTCTGTTCCAGATTTACATCACCCAATGTTTCACCTTCTTCATTTGAATTATTGAGTGCTATATTTGACCAGAAACAGCCACTTTATTGGATGGTTCTGACTCCTTGATCGTTTTAATCAAAATTTCATCCCCAAACCACATTATTGATCCTATGTAATTACAGTATGCAGTATTCCACTATCTGCGCAATTTGTATCCACAACGTTAATTTTCTCCTCCTGCTTACATTCCTATACCAAACTTTTATCAGTGACCCATTCACTGATCATGCATTCTACTCCACCCGTCTCCATCATACCCTCTTCTAGTCACAGCCCTCCAGCCGCTCAACAAGGAAGAGAGTAGGGGAAGTTCTCCAGTGTCGTGGACAAGATTTTCACAGTAGTATAAATACTACTTTGGGTCTCTTCGGAAAGAGGTCATTAGCCTAGAGAGACTAATCCCATCAACAAAGGATAACTGTCTAGAGCATTTAACATGCCTGTGTATAACAGACATGGGCTTTTGGAGACTGTTCTTGCTGCCCTGTAATTTGCAGGCAATGTCTTGAGTGTCTCTGCACTTTTGACTCTCATTTCAAGTGGTGTCTAATTTTTGACTAATTGAGACTCTTCTGGTTGCTGTTCTATGTTTATTTTAAACATTTGTGTATTATGAATGTCTCCAGTTTTTCTTTTCAGAGAGAGACATCTGAGCAATCTACTTCCAGTGTTTCCATTCCATTTTGCTTAATCCTCTTACTTTAAACGACTTCTCAGTTCATAAAACCAAGGGAGTTTCTTTTGCCTTTCTGTCCAGTAAGTTGCTGTAAAGTTAAAAAGGGGGAAAACAACTAGTTTCTCTATTCTGACGAGAGCAGTAAAATTTCACTAATGTGTCAAATGTCAGTAGAAGAGTCCTTGCTACTACCTCATGGCAGCAAACCTCTTTCCCAAAATAGATGGGAGAGTCATTCACCCCACTTTATTCTCAGACCTTTGTCTTAGTGTTCAGGATCTCCAGTTAATTCTTGATTTGACATGCCAAGCAACCAAATACCTTTAATTCTCTTTCTCAATGGACTACATTTTCTGCTGTTGCATAATTACTTTTAATGTTGGTGATGTTGCTTTCCCAAAGTATTTGCAGTATTTTGATGTCCCTTTTCACTACAGGGTTAGTTTACTTGAAGGTTAAAATATATATGTGAAGTTGTTCAGTCTTGCCGTTCATTCTTCACTGATGGTTTCGGAGCCGATCCGCTACTCCATCACGGCCATTTAGCAAAGCTCAGTTTACCAGTAGCTCGAGACCCAGCCCCTTATCCCATGATGCACTGCTGGAATTACCTCAGATCTAGTTTGCCACGGCACTGATCTCTTGGTTTCCAGCTCTGCTCAAGACTTTATTCAACAATTCTTTTCTAAAAATTTTCTTATATATTCATATTTAGACTTTTGCTGTGTATTTCCCATATATTACTATCTCTTTTGGCCTTGTTTATTTTTAATGACTGTTCTTTGCTAGTGTTGGCTTTGGCCTTTAGTAGTGTAGTGTTAGCATAGTTAGCTGTAGTTGGGTATTAACAGCTACATTTACAGTTAATTGTCTGTTTTTATATATGGATCGAGGACTTCTTAAGCACGATTTTGTGGAAGCTTTGACTGACCAGGAATCGGGGTCTTCTTAAGCACGCTTTTGTGGAAGCTTTGACTGACAAGGATGGAGCCAGCAAGTCATCAAAATCCTCTAAATCCTCCTCAGACTCAAGTCCAGACTCCAAGTCAAAAAAGTCTAAGAAATTGGAACTTGCTGTGACTTCGGCTCCACAGCCTTCGGAGCTGACAGTCTTTTCCTTTCGGACCCGGGACACTGTCTTGGAACCGGTCTCTGAAACTCCTCCATTACTCCATTCGGCACCATCGGTGCATTCCTCCAGGTCCTCTGTTAGCCTTTCGGATTCGGACATGGACCGACTGCTATAGAAGCTCTTAAAGACACCAGGACTAGCTAAATTGCTGTCCGCTCCGACCCAGGTGTCGGAACCGAAGACCACAACCCCGGAATTGACTACTCCTCCTCCTAGCCATACCAGATTTTTGGAGTTGGAGGAGGCCGACCTGATGGCTGTAGAACCCTTGAAGCAGACACCTGTTCCAGTGTCATCGGCTCCATCTACTTGTACGTCCTCTGCACCAACCGGGGACTCTAGGAGCCGACACTCTCCGGTCCGGGGAGGATAGTCGCACTGACCTGTCAGTGCAGACTATTCCTCTCAGGGCTTCGGTGCGGGTGAGCTCGGCTCCTTCCTTGAGCTCAGAGCCCATGGCATCAGTGCAGTAGGGGATCACGGTTCCTTCAGGTCCGTCGCCTCCTTCTCATCGGAGCCATGATGCCTCCAAAGCCATGAGGCGAGTATTGTCTCCTAAGACTGCCTCATCGCCAGGTCTGGCCTCTTCTTCCCCTAAAGTGCCTGTGTCTGCTTCTGCTTCCATCGGCCACCCCACGTGTAGAGACTCAGAGCTTCAGGTAGCCCCACTGGGTACCCCCTGCTCTTCTGAGACTTCCACAGAGGCTCCCACTGAGGAAGTCCCCAGAAAGAGAGTGTGCAAGAGGAGGCACTCTGACTCCCCACAGGAGTCGGATATCTGACACTGACCTGGATGAATCTGAAGGGTCCCCTCAATCCCTCTCTGAGGACATCTCCTTTGCGAAGATCCTTGAGACCCTTAGGCAGAGGGGTGATTGGCAGTCCAAAACCCCTATGAGTCTGTTCTCCTGAAGGCTTTTGGGTCTCAACCTTCCACCTCCTGGGTGTCTCCACCCTACAATGAGCTTATGCAATTGGTCTCTCGTAGAGCATGGGAGTCACCAGAGTCCATGGAACCTGTCCCTTGGAGGCTGAATAGGTTTATCTCTGCCCTAGTGGATAAAACTTTCTTGTCTAAGCGAGTCCCTGTTGATGCCATGGTGTTGGCGGCAGCCACCAAGAAGGAATTGTCTGAGACTTCCATGTCTTTTCATCCTCCTGACATAGATTCTAGGATTATGGATAGATATGGGAAACACATGTTCATTTCAACGGCTTTCACTCTTCGATCACTGAACTATCTGACCCATTTCACCAGACTGCAAAGAGATCTCCTTAAGGAGTTAGAAGATACTCTTCAGGGTGCTGTAGTTTCTGCCCAGCTTGCTACCCTTAATTCCATGGTGAACTCGTCCATGCGTCTCGTATCATATGCAGTAGGTGGTTTGAGTAGGGCTGCAGGTTCAGGGATTGCTCTTTGTAGGCATGCCTGGATGCCTCTCTGTTCCTTAGCGGAGCCCTTCAAGTCTTCATTCGTAAATACTCCATTTGATGGCTCATCCTTGTTTGGGCCTAAGGTAAAGGAAACCTTGACTAGGTGTGAACAGGAGTCTGCTGTCAGAGTCCTTTTTTCCACCCCTACTCTGCCTTACCCCAAAGGTCAAAAGGGAGGAAAGATGTGGTTCCAAAAAGCCCAAGAAGCCTTTCAGGGCACACATGGAGAACCTCCCTCCAGGGGCAGAGGAGGAGGTAATAATGGAAGACGCAGCACTCGTGGCAGAGGGGGTCCGCAACACCAGGGTGACAGAGATAATTTCTCTGGTCAGCCCTACCAGCGCTCCTAAGAGGAGGCCTGGCTAGACATAAACGACAGCTGGGTACAAAGCATCATTTCCAGAGGGTATTTCATACCATTCTCCTCTCCTCCCCTTTCCGTTAGGAGAATCCCGGATGTTCCATCCAGTTACAGGGAACAAGCAACTATAGTGGTCCACAAGTTGCTAGAAAAAAGTCAACCAGCCAGTCCCAGGAGACCAAACAGGATTCGGAACTTACTCAAGATTCTTTTTGGTTCCTAAGAAAACAGGAGACTGAAGACCCATTTTGGACCTCAGCAGACTCTACCAATTTGTGAAGAAAGAGAAGTTCCGAATGGTCACGCCTCAGTCCATACTTCCCTTTTTAGGGAAAGACAATTGGATGTGCTCGATTTATCTCAAGGATGCGTACTACCACATAAAAATGGCCAGACCATCCAGGGATCACTTGCATTTCCGGCTGGGAGCCAAGCACTATCAGTTTCGAGCCCTGCCCTTTGGTCTCACTACAGCTTCCCAGAGTGTTGACCAAATGTATGGCAGTGGTCACGGCTCACCTGAGGTGTTTAGGATTCCAGGTTTTTCCATACCTGGACGACTGGCTCCTTACCTCCACCACCAGGTATCAACTGATTCAGGCAACAGAATCCACTCTGACACTCTGCAACCACTTAGGCATTACGGTCAACTTCGAAAAGTCTGCCTTGTCGCCATCGCATCATATCATCTTTATAAGAGGAGAATTAGATTCTTCAACCACCACTCTGTGTTCCAGTCAAAGGGGTCTCCCTTCTTCAACAGCACATCTCTTCGTTGGTGTCAAAGAACAGAGCTCCAGCCTCAGAGGTCTGGAAAGTACTACGTTTGATGGTGGCAGCAATCTTAGCCATTCCATTAGCAAGGATGCATATGCGGATTCCTCAGTGGATCTGTTCACCCAATGGTCTTGCCAAGAATTGCCAATGAACCATATGATTCTGATTACAAATTCTTGCAAGAGGGATCTTCAGTGGTGGTTGACGTCTCTTCGTGTCACAATAGGACGCCCCTTTGTACTCCCACCCCCAGTAGCCACTGGTGACCATGGACGCTTCCGTGATAGGGTGGGAGTGGGACATTTTCAGGGAAAGACTGCCCAAGGCACATGGACAGATCGAGTCACATCTGCATATCAATGCTCTGAAGATTAGAAGAGTACTTCTGGCATTGCAGTACTTTCAGGACTCTCTTCCTCTAGGGACAACTGCAATACAGACAGTGACAACATGTTAGTGGTTTGGTACTTGAACAAACAGGGCAGGACCAAATCTTACCCCCTTTGCCAAGAAGCCCTCAGAGTATGGCAGTGGGCTGTCATCCCAGCGCTTTCTGTTAGCAACGCACATCACGGGGAGATCCAACGTGATAGCGGACAAGCTGAGCAGGGAAATTTTGTTGCCCCAGGAGTGTTTCTCTCGAACAAGAGATTGCGGACAGGATTTTCCACAAATGGGGCCAGCCTTGCTGCGATCTTTTTGCCAGTCACATCAACACCAAATTTAGAAGTTACTTTGCCCTGATACCTCCTCCGGGAGATCCCCGAGGGATGCACTCATCCACGATTGGGCCCCGGGTCTTCTCTCTGCATTTCCCCCAATTTCGTTGATACCCAGATTTTTACAGAAGTCACTGGGATGGACTCATTTTTATAGCCCCTCATTGGCCTCAGCAGATTTGGTTCCCATTTCTTTAGCATCATCTTTTGGAGGATCCATGGATCTAGGACCTGGCTCCAGACCTTCTGACACACCCGTCAGGAGACCTCCACCCTTTCTTGCAGTCACTGAAGCTAACTGCTTGGCTGCTCCAGTTCTCCGCATAGCCAGGCTTCATAATCTTTCTTATGATACAAGTCAAATCTTATTTGCTTCCCATAAACTTTCCACCAGAAAATTGTACTGTAGTAAGTGGAAGAGATTTTCTATTTGGGCTTCAAACCAGAACATTGATCCTTACCAAGCTCCGTTGTCATCTATTCTTGAATTCTTGACTAAGATTTTTAACGAAGGAGCAGCAGCTGCTACTGTCTGGGTAAAGTTAGCTGCTATATCTAATTTTCATCTAGGTATTGACAGACTAAATATTATGGCTCACCAGTTGTCCAAGGCCTTTCTCAAAGGTACCCTTCACATGAGGCCTTCAGTAAAGACTCTATTCTCTTTGGAATTTGAATTTCATGCCATCTCATCATTCTTCCCCCATTTGAACCAGCATCATCTTGTGAGCTCAGATTTATATCCTGGAAAACTATCTTTTTAGTGACAATTACTTCTGCCCGCAGAGTGTCAGAGCTTCAGGCATTATCTATCAAATCCCCCTATATGATTTTTCATGCTGACAGTGTATCCCTTAGGACAAACCCTTCCTTTTTGCCTAAAGTATGTTCTGAGTTTAACATCAATCAAGTCATTGAGTTGCCCGTTTCTTTCCCCAACCATAACAACAAATTAGAATACATGCTGCACAAACGTGATGTTGACAGACAACTTAGATATGATCTGGATAGAACAAAAGACATTAGAAAATCAGACCAGCCTTGTATCCTTCTCTGAAGCCAGAAAAGGTAGACCAGTGGCTAAAACAACCTTGTCTAAGTGGCTATCGGATTGCATCACTTACACTTATTAATCTGCTAATATGCCTTTATTTCATAAGATGAAGCCTCATTCAACCAGAGCAGTCTCTACCTCTTCAGCTTTTCAAGCCAAGTTACCCCTTGAAAGCATCTGTGCTGAAGCCACATGATCTAAGCCTCACACTTTTATCACTCATTACAAAGTGGATAAGGCCTCCAGGGACAGGGCCTCTTTTGGTTCTGCGGTCCTGAAAAGTGTACTCCCGTGACCACCCGGGATCTAGGGTGCTAGGGACGCTACCCATCAGTGAAGCATGAACAACGAGATTGAACAACTTCACATAAAGAAGTTATGTACTCACCATAACGTCCCATGTGAGTTGTTCCATCTCATCGTCATTTTCACATCCCTCCCTCCATCCCCCCCTCCTAGCTAACAGTTGACCTGGAGACTGGCTTCATCCTGGTTTCTCTGCTTCTTCCTCTCTAGGGAGAGTAGTTATTTTACTAGGATATGGTATAAGCAAACAAGATCTGAGGTAATTCCAGCAGTGCATCATGGGATAAGGAGCTGGGTCTCGAGCTACTGGTAAACTTTGAGCTTTGCTAAACGGTCGTGTTGGAGCTGAGGATCGGCTCTGAACCAATCAGTGAAGAATGAAGGCGAGATGAAACAACTCACATGGAACGTTATGGTGAATACATAACTTCTTTTTTAGCCATTTTTGCCTGCCTGTGGAGTCTTTAGTTATGACCATTTGTTAGACAATTTCTAAAGTATATTTTATAATTGGTCTCGGCAGTATTTCCTTTTTCAGATATGCATTTGGTATAGGAAAGCCTCAGGAAAGTAGTCAGTTCTGCTGGCCTGAAATAAGCTGCATCTACTGGCTGTTACTTCTGCAAGAAAAATTTCTAAATTGCAAGCCATAATGTATAAAGCAGCCTTGTACAACTTTTCACAGAACTAGTGTCAGTTTTGATTAAAACTCTTCTTTATTCCTAAGGCAGTGCCCCAAGTCAACTGGAATAGATCTCTTCAGGTTCCTGTTTTCTAACCTGGGCAAAAGAATACCAAAATAATTTTGTACTGCATGGAACGTCACTGGGATTTGAGGTATTTAAAAAGGATGAAGTCCCTGGGGAAGATTGATTCAAACTAAGCAGAATCCTCCATAAGTTGATCTAAAAGGTTTCCAGGCCAAGAGGGGTTTCCGTGTTGGAAGGTAGTTAACACTACGCAAGTTAAATTCTGTGCCGTCTCCATAAGCAAAGCCTTTTTTGAGGGAAGGCATTTTTTCTCTCTTTTTTTTTTTTTTTTTTTTTTTTTGCATTAACTGTACCATATTTATTATAGCAAAGGTTTATATGTTGAAGGATGAGTTGTACTCTCTTAATGTACATGTAGCCATTTTAAACAGATTTGTTTTAAAATAGTTGTCTGTTGATAGAACTTTGTACAATAATTCCACTTGTTTCAGTGCCCTGGAGATTTAATGACCACGATGTTGTCATTAAAGGAGAGCTCATCACCAAGTTTTATTTGCAGAACTTAATTATTAAATAAAATAGATCTTTCAGACTAATCTTTTACATGAAGATACTAGAACCCAGTCTAACAACTGGTGTATTTAGAAAGATAACAGCTGGGAGTCTCTGTGGAATGAAGAGAAAATGAAATAAAATTAAAATGGGACAGAACACTGAGCCCCTGATTTCCCCTCAAAATTCTGCCCGAAGCATGGCTCTTAGCTTCCTACTATGAAGCAGTTTAGCAGCCCATCTGATAATAAACTGGTTAATTATTTGATGTCAGAGTAGTGACACCATGAAAATATGTATATCAAATGCTTTTTCCACATTCAGACAGATTGTTAGGACCTTTAATCTGTTGTCAGCAATTATATTTAATGCATATGAGTCTGTCAGACTAGTTAATGAAGACTGCCCAAAATTAAGTCCATTTGAGGATGTATCAAGAAACATAGTTTGTTCAAAACATCTACACATTATGGATGGAAATTGATAGATTTGCAGTTTAAAACACTATCCAGTCAGCTGGTACATGCCCCCCTGTTTATAGTGTATTACATGATATAACTAGGGGATCAATTTGTATCCCTAAGGATACAAACAATTATTTCTGATATTTATTCAGGTCCCATACTAGTACATTTCTTAACCATGTAAAGAGCATTTTAATACAGTTCCTATGTATAACAAGGCAATCACAAGCTGAGGTGTCAAGCTGGAAAGACTTCATGGAGCACTATGTATTTTCAGAAAAAATGTAAAGTACTCATTAAATATAATGTCCTTTCTATTTGCTTACTAAGCCTATTATTACTGAATGTAATTTAACCCACATGGTTAGTTTATTTGAGGATTAGCATACCTATAACACATTTCTATATTCTTTATTATGTGCAAATGCTGTCTAATAAGTGGATTTTTCATGTACAATAGCAGTTTATACCTGCCTGATAGGTGTTCAACCTACAATTTACAGCATTAGGGAAATAGTTGTATATTAGAAAGGTGCAGTTTGGATAATTTATTTTCCTTGGACTGTGTATAATGCCCAAATCTTAAATGTTGCTTTTGCTTAATATAGTTGCTTAAAGGATTCTGATATAAAGATTTTAGTTTAGTCCAGCTGTTAGAAACAGTCAAGATTGCTATAGTAGAAGCAGTTTCAGTAAAGTCTACTTTATTAAAGATGTACACTATAGTTTTAGTAATAGTTGATTTTACAGATGGTGTGCTTCAATCACTTCATGGTCTGACGTACTAAAGTGCTCTCTAATTTGCAAATTAAAAAGAAGCTGGACAAATTTATCACAATATCCAAAATTTGGTTGCCCCAGTATGAAATTTTAGGAGTTGTGTGAGGCCCTTAATGCTTAATATGTTGAAAAAACTGAGATGTGTAATGAGATCAGATGTGTTCATTACAGAGATTGTTACACATTCCACTTCAGCCTTTATTACTTGAGGTTATATGCATTTGTGTAGCATACTTTCAAAGAATAGTTGCATGCAGACCTAAGTGGGTGTACAGTTTTGGTTCTGTTTCTAATTTTGTTTTCAAAATGATTATTACTTTCTTACTCTATTTGCCACCCTAATAATGTGCGGAACTGATCATAACAGCATACTGAGATTATACACCTCATTTATCCAGCACATGATTATTACATTTACTTTTCTAGCCCAAGTTTTCTTAAGCTAATTATTAAACATCTGCACATTGTTAAACTTGTAAGGAAGCCTTGGTGAAAAAAAAATTTCACTTCAGTATAGACATTGTCACAGAATTTTGCTGGGTTTTTCATTGCCTTTTTTCCATATGTTAAGTAGGACCAAATAATTGACAGCTGAGCAATACTGTAAGGCAATCACATGTACATCTAAAAAGTGATACCAAATTATATTTCTAGCCATAGCATTCCTTGTTACAGAAATATGGCCATAAAGCTCGTGTGCAAGTGGAGAGGGTGATGTGCTTAAACCGAATGTTTATTGCCCAGACTTTGCACATTATGAGAGGATAGTGTAAAGTCTTTAAGCAGCGTCAAAAAGTCACTAAGGTAGGAAATAAAGCCAATGTGTACCCAAAAAGTAGGGCACCATGTGAGCACGGGAAGCCAATGGGCACTCAAATAGGCAGGGTAATTAGGGCAGAGAAATGCCAGTAAGAAGTAGCAGAAGTGTTCTACCCTCTTATCAAACATGCAGAGAGTACTTCAGAACAAGAAATTAGGCAAGTGTAACTTCAGGTATACCTCTTACTCCAGGTTTTATTTCTGGAGGGTTTCTTGAGCTCATTTGTCTGTATAAGCTGTTAGAATTCTTTATGCTATCTGTGTATTTAAACAAATTTATTTTGTGTTCTTTGTGCAAGTTTGAAACTGTTTGCATACTTGATTTTACAAAGTGCATTGCTTCATTTTATTTCAAGTAAAGAGTTTTATTCAATTTTAAATGCTTTTGGGTCGTCATTTATTGGATTAAGGGTATATGTGATGTACTAGCTTATGGCTTTTACCTTCTGAAAGCTTACTGCTCAAGGAATTGCTACGATATCAATATTTAACTGATGGTTTAAGTGAGAACAGTAATTGTAGTTTGATATGCCAGTGTAGTTTATCTAGCTGATGGTAACATTACTGTAAAGGCAATAAAGGGGTTTTGATACTAGACAGATATCATTAACCCCTTCCTAGAAAATTTATGTACCAAGTAATCTTGGTAAAAAATTCAGTTACTGTTAGTAAGATGGCACTCGGCGCTCAGTCTGAGGTGTTTGGAATCATTTTGTTCTAGTGACTGTAACTCTGTTCTGTAACTGTACAGTGTAAATTTTATTTGGGTTAGCAGGCGTTTGCTTTTACCCAAAGCAGCAATGCACTGTACACTCGCTTTAAGGCCAGTCATGCCCTTGTATATTGTAGCAGGTAAAGCTCCACACACTACAAAGAATTATGATTGGGTCTATCTGATCATAATTTGTTTGCTCTCAGTATAGATGCAACCATTTGCCCCTCAAGCTTTACTCAAGGTACCTTTCTTTACATCCGTATCTTACACACAGCAGTCTAGTTCTGAACAACAGGATCCCTGATGTAGAGTACCAGTAACTATTCCCCAACAAGTGTAGAACCACAAGACTACCCTTGTAGCAATAGATCTAACCAAAACCCCCTTTACACTGCTTTGGTTTTCTAGTGGAGGTATGCAGGTCCTGCAGCAGTTATCGTTTTACTGCAGCTGTGTGATAAGTCACCGTAACAGATTATGAGCAATAGGATAGCTGCTGCAGACTGGGCTCCCCTCTCTTGCATTATGTTGGATCTGTAAGTGTTACCTGACTAACTCTCATTTCTAGAGGTAGGCCATAACATATGTATGTAGTTGTGTAATAGTCAGTATTTTGTACTAATACTTGAGTACTGTTTGGATATTTTTACCCAAAAGGCATAATTGGGACAGTCTCAGGGATAGTTTAAGATTGTCAGCCATGGAGAAGCCAGTAAAAGTTTAAATAACTTTTTTGTGCTGACCGAGCTTATCAGGTTTGCTTTGTGATGAAATTTGCATAAAATTACACAAGTGACGCATCAGTAATTTGAGAAACATGTTCATGTTAAATAGCATTCATGCTTACAGTTCTGGTTGTCTTTAATTGAAAATTATTTGTTAAAGACAGAAAGAATTTGTTTTCCTTTACTATTTTATAAACACTGAAAAAAATGTGAACGAAGTTTATATGCACAAATACTGGATAACATAGTGATTATGGCATGATGTCTATAGCTTTATCTGAAACTGCACTTGTTTAATACTGCATGTGAAACTGTCTATGTTTAAATGAGTTCCAGAAGATGTGATGCAGAGACTGCAGATAAGCACATTATTTTTGTCTGCTACCAGATTCATTTTCGCATGGTTGCCTCTTCAAAAGGGCAGCTCAGGGCCACTGTCTAGCCAAGAATCCAGGCACCAGTACTGACAACTGTACATTCTTATTGGTACTGGTATGATTGTCAACAGGGAGCCTTAGTTGCTGGTGAAGATTTGGAGGGTGGGGACTTTAACACGTGTTAGGCAGGTCAGCTTGCTGGTCCCTCCTTGTATGGACTCAGACTATTCTAAGTGTGACACCCAGAGCTAAAGCTTGTTTTAAACAGCCCTGTGCAAAGTACCAGGGATAGTGATCCAGGTCCCAGTCACTGGCTGTATAGTCAGAAACAAAACTCTAAACCACATGGCCAGCTTCTGTGTGCAGATAAATCCATGTCTTTTCAGAAAATATGAAGATGTATATATTGATTCAAGGAATATCTTAGAAATAAATTACAGTATTAATGCATTTTATACAAACTGTACCCAGATATTAATGGGGGAAGGTTGGCATAATGGTTAAGGTCTTAACCTCACAGATACAAGATATAGATTTTGATTTTAACTTCTGGTTATTGTCTATGCTTATGATAGTCTACAGACTGATAGCGTAGTATTTATCTATGGACATAGACACACACATTCTGCTTCTACTGACAGTAACAATTCTGTTTTTTTTAAGTAAATACATGGAGATATTACTTTAAATCTTCAAATGTAAACAATGTGGCATGCATTCATTCTGAGAGGTAAATATGAAGGATTTGTGGGTTACTGGTGTTCTAGATGTATTGCTTAAATGTTTCCAATTTACTTTTTTTCAGCACGAAGAATGAAAGTGTTACTTCCACGAATTGATTCGTACCTGGTCCCTGTTCATTTTCCTGGCAGTTCCTCTTTTGTATTACAGCCTTCCTCATCACAAGTTGTCTTACCTCCTGTTGCAGGAAACCCTTCCATCTCAGAACTGGACAAAAGTCAGAAGAGGATCCGTATTGCTCCAAAGGTTGAAATTTTTATCAGTTTGTGTTTAAGGACAGAGGATCAGTCAAGTCCTTAATTCTGTTTCTGTGAATCTGTTTAATTATTGCCAGGTGTACGGCAGGCATCTTGTTATAGAAGACAGCATTTTCAGAAATGTAATTTTCAAGCCTGGTTAATTTTAAGCTATATTCATTAAGCTAATCAGGAATAGTAAATGGTGATGACAAAACCTGTAATTTTTTTATGAATTAAGACCTAAACTTTGTCAGACTTCATGAAAGGCTGTCTCAGAGATGGTGTGTGTGGCTGCTAATTTAGAAATAGAAAAGATAATGCCAGGGCAGTGCTATTTTCTGTGATGGAGGCAATGCCATTTGCCATTGATTAAAAAAATCTGCTGAGACAGTTCACTTCTCTGTATGTAGTGTGCTACTGTTCTGCTACACAGGTTCCACTGGTGCCAAGTAATCCTTACAGTGGGCATACAACATCTCTATCTGTCATCATTTGGTCTTTTCTTGCAATGTAAACTAGAATATCCTTTTCAATTATCATCCCATCTGACTGTTGTGACAGTGAGGAAAGGACTCCACACTTGCCACTGGTAGTGTAGCACATATTGCTGTAAGTGCTTGTGTGACATATAGCTAGATATATGTGTGTGTGTTTTATTGAGGGAGCAGGATCTCTGTAGCTCCGGTATTGCTAGGCTACAGTCAAATAATTAGAAGGACATGATTACAAGACAAATGAGTGGGGAGCAGTGGACCTTGTTCTTTAAAGTCTGCTGTGCTTCCTGTCATTTCTTACATTGCCTATACACAGTTATGCATCATTCATCTTTATTTTCCATGCTTATTTCCAGAACCAATTCCCCAAGCAAGCTTTTAACAGAAAGCTGTGTAGTTTACTCTAGCCTGCTTCCAACGTTTTAGGGATCTTTCTAAACCTGACAAAATCCCAGCTAATGCCTCCGGGCAAGTCCTGTTCCTGGCAACTCTTCTGGATGGTGCAAAGCAGGGACACTCTACCACTGAGAAAGTGCTATTCCCAACTTAATTCACATCCAGCCTGCAGAAAATGTGAGATTACTGTTACCTCAAAGTATTAGGGTATTTGGCCTATTCAGTCTTGAGGGTCCTCCTAGCAAGGCTACACATATGGACATTGAAGTAGTGCCTAAAGAACAAATGGTGCCAACAGGCCCTCTCTGTGCACTACATCAACCCCAATTGCCCTGTACAAAGAAGGAGCTCTCTTAGTGGATAAAACAGGCAGACATCAGAGTCCCATTTAAGCTACTGAGATGTTGTCTGGGGGATATTCAGGGAAACTGAAAATACAGGGAACCTGGGGTAAAACTCAATGGAGGGCACATCAGTGTCAAAAAGATGAAGGCATTTATTTTAACCATCCAAGTCTTTAAACAGCTCTGGCAGTGGGAAATCTTGCATATCCTCACAGGCATCTCCACAGTGATGTGGCACATCAAAAAGCATGGAGAACTCACTGTTATCTCCTGTAGAGACTAACCATGGTGGCATTAATTAGCCATTGAGTCAGGTATGACCCTCATGGTGTCTTGTACTCCTTCAGGGGACACTGTCAGACCAATATCTCCATTTTGGCTGTGAGAGCACTACCTCTCCCTTACTGAGCATGATAACATAGTCTGTTTTGCTACTTCAGTGTGTGAACTCATTGACTCAAAGCAAGAGGTGGTCAATTGTACACCTCATCATGAATACTTTAGGGTTGACAGCTTGGTTGATTTTGGTTCTTATCCCCTTTAGGGCCCATATTTTCTAAGGATGTAATTCATACCTAGAAAATTGAATTTCTTCCCTTGGTGCCAGATATGTCAGAATGTGTGCGTATGGACCCTAACTAGACTTTTGTGTCAATAATCCTTAAATATCTGTCAAACCTTTAAAATTCAAGGTTGCATGTATCTACAGTCTCAGCCTGCCGGCCTCCCTTGGGATATCTTTTAATTCCCCTTACCATTAAATCAGTTCCTTAAGGGGGGTCTTACATCTGAAGCTGCACAAGAACGTCATGTCTCCAAAACTGTCTTATTGAAGTTAACTATCACATTTCAGAATGAAAAACCTGTCTTTTTAGTAGCCCTTGTGTCTGCCAGAATAATGCATCAGAACATGCCCTTGTGTGCAAACAATTTCTCATCTTTCACAGGACAGGGTAACACTCAACACCTATTCCACCTTCTTGGTCAATATGGTGGCTGAAGGTCCTCTAAAACAGGCTAATAAAGTTCCTGTCTTCCTTTTTCACCTTGCTCTGTGGGGCTAACTAGATCTTGCACACCATGGGTATCCATAGGCAACTGAGATTTTACCTTGAAAGGGCTAAAAAAAATAAAAGAAATTAAACCAGCTATTTGTAGGCTTTGCTAATGGTAGTGAGAGCAGCCGTGTATTTAAACAGACCAGTTCTAAATGGCTGGTTCAATAAGGTATGTGAAAACTCAACATACAAGAGTAATAGCTGTCGCCATTGCTTTCCTTAGATGAGTCAGCACCCAGTTAATCTTGGAAGCAGATTTACCCCCATCATCTGTTCACATTTTATGCAAGCATTGTAATCCAAACACTTGACCATTATCTCTAGCGATCTAGAACTGGATTTGCCATGGCCATACTCAAGGCCAGCCACCCACTGAGCCATAAGCTATTGGAATCTTCCCAAGCATCAGGTCTGCTGTAATAGATGTTTGTGTATGTTCACTGTTGCAGTCATTTCCTTCCCTCTGACAACCTTTCTGCTTTTCTGTGCCTGTCCTAGTACTGGGATGATATGTACCTACTCACTTAGCTCTCTTCCTTCCTTTTTCTATTACCACTGCTAGGCACCATTCTCCTCAAGCTGATCTAGTATTTGGAGCAAAAGCTCTTTGGGTGGGGCCCTTCTGCTTTTTTTCCCCCTGCCATTCTTTGGGGCATATGCCAACCCAGACAAGTCATGCTTGGGTCTCAGACCAGATCTTGAGCTGACAGGAAAAAAACTAGATAGTGTAAATGGATGTCCCGCTTATACCACAAACATGAAGACATCCTTGTGGATTGGCATTCATACAACTTGGGTGGAAAGAGTAAAAAAAAAAAAACTTTTAGTAGTCAGCTCTACATCAGGCCTTTTGCAGCAGATGTCCCAGGTGATAGTACTGCAACCATGAACGTACTTCAAAATCTGCATTTAAGTTCCTAACACAAATGTACCATCTTTGAAAGGAGGACACTGCTATGGTAATTCATATTTGAATTTACACACCTTGCATACTTTCCTGTCGGCAACAAGAGTTTCCATCAACTGTGTTCCTATCTCTGGAAGGGCTACAATAGTTTTGCAAGCCCCTTTTGATATTTACTTTGACATTGTTGTAGAAAGCCACTGTCCTTTGTAAAAAAAAAAAAAAATAAATAAAATAAAAAATTGTTCAGCAATACCTGTATAACATCATAACATGGTTAGCAAATTGCATACGTTATACTTCAAGGAATCGAAAGAAGCTTTAATGTTATACTGACCTTTCCTCAAGATAATCACTGTTTATAATACCCTTCATAGCTATATCCTCCAAGGAGCTTCATCTAACAATAAGTCATAAAATTCCTGAACATTATTGGCATATTGATTGCAGGTAGTTGGTTACAGGAACCCCACTGTGATAAAGCCATGCCAAAACTTATCTTATTTTTGTCATTTGCTTCTAACTTGTAGTGCTTTGTGAAGATGGGAATACAAATTCATGTATTGGCTTCTGGAATGTGCTCTTATTGCAAAAGGTTATTATATTTGTCACAGTAAAAGTGACTTGCTTAGTGCACAAAGCACTCTGGCATAGCCAGTATTGCTAGGAGCCTTCTTAGCATACCTTGTGTGATGGCATATCCTCTTCCAGTAGTCTGCAAAGATTTGCTCCCCAATTCTTCTCCATTAATTTTCCACATATTACTTGTTGGCCCATCTAGCTGTTAAACAGCATTATATTCTTTAGCCAGTTGTTTCAGGGCCTCGGGGCTGGTTTTGACCCTGGATATCAAGTTCATAAGGAAAGGTGAACTGCACGAATCCTAAGATGGGGTGGAGTATATGTGCTCTGTTTGTAGCTCTCATTATTCCTTTGTATTCTAAGCTACAGCTTTATCTTGGGTTATATTTACTGCAAAGAGATCTACCCTTGTCCTTTATTTTCCCCAGTGTCTAATTTGACTTTTCCCCCTTCCATTGGCTTAATACAAGAAGAGCAGCTTTACCTTCATTCATTGTATGGGTATCAAGTTTTTTTTCCCCCAGAGGTCAACTTTTACTTTTAAATACTTTTGGAAGGTTTTGAAAACACTCCCTTGGTGAATGGGGACATAGCTTTTCTTGATGCTCGTTCCTGCAAACTTTAAGGATCCCTGTTCCATTTAGGGTTAATTATCTTTAACAGCATCCCGTTCCAAGATGTAGAATAGAGATTTTTGGAATTGCATGAATAAGACATAAGACTGTGTTCAATAGAAATATCGACCGGTCCAGTAACATCAGTCTACCCAAATCTTTAAAAAGGGTGAACATATCCCATGCTACCCTAGGCTTGGAGCCTTCCCCCATATCAAATCTAAAGTTATGATCTTGATTGTACAAAACCATATGGTATTATACCACCCCAACCCCCAGGGAAGGCATGGAAAGTATATAGCCAAGTCAGAGCATGAACTAAATGAATCTGTTCTCTCATCAAATTTCAATTGCAGCAGGGTTTCCAAGATGGCTGCACAGTGAGCAACAGCTTTAATTTCAGCTATCCTAGTGTAAAAAGAGAAACTGAGAAAAAAAGGCTAGTGAGATTGTCTGCTTGGGTAAAATTAATTTACTGGCTTGTAAGTACATTTCCTGGATGACATCTAAGAAAAAAAATCTAAAGAGCCTGAAAAAATCAAGCATAAAAGGTGAAGAGAAAATACTGGCTGGGAAGAATCCTGTAGCTGTTCAGTAAAAATCAGTTCAACTTCAACTTTGGTATAAGAGATGGCTTCCTGTAGCTTAGATTCAAAAATAAATCAAATGTACTCCAAGGTGATTCAAATTAAACATTAAAGAAATGTATCCATTCAAATGACTGGCTGATGGAAAAATAGATATTTAGATAAACTGATAAAACTGCAAAAATGAGACAATGAAATTAAAAAAAAAAGGCAGGTTATGAGGCTTCTCAAGACAAGCCATTTCAAAAAGTAGCATAGGTAGAAGACAATGTGCACAGAGAACCTGAGATGTTCTGTTGTACCAGAGAAACTGGAAGGGACATATTGTATTCATTTTATGAAAGCACAAATAAGCATCTGGACTGCTGTTCCACAACAGGATTAAAATGAAAGGGCATATCAAGTATATGCTCCAAACCTGGCAACGAGAAAGTAGTCAAGGCCTGTACTAGTGAAGATGCAATCATGCCAGCAAAAAGTTGATCCTGTCAAAACTGTGGCAGAGGGGAAAAGTATTAAAAACTGGAGACAGCAGAGTGTTTTGAAAAATGATTATTCACTGTACACCAGGTTGAAAAGAAGCAAATTTATCCCAGTAATCGGGGGTGTTGACAGGCAGGTATGAGATTCAAGCTGCTATATACAGCTGTCTTCAGAGTATTTTTCCTGGAGGATCAGACATTTTTTGATGCGGAACAAGCTAAGGAGGAAATACTATATCCAACAAAAATGAGCCATCAAACAGAAGGGGGTTTTGCTTCTCATGCTTCTGATGATAAAGCTCATAGAGAGTGAAACATTTTCCAGTGTTACAAAGGAACTGCTTGAGACAGGAAAAAAACACAGGAGTTGACTAGAATCAGGAGTACCTTTGATTTGAACCAGAACCTGGTGTTGAGATGGAGATGATCAGCAACATTGAAGTTATTGAATAAATGGGTGACTGTAAAATATCAGTCACATTTGTGAAGTGTGGCTTTGCAAGAAAAAATAGCTGAGAAAAGACTGGGCTTTTGTTGACTTTCTTAAACTTGTGGAAGGATTGTAATGTATATACCATGTCCTTAATGTTTAGAAGAGCACTAAAGGGGAAAAAAGCAAATGCAAGTAAAATGATTTCTGTTCTTAGTATTTGTATACATTTCATTATAAATGGGCATGGTACAGTGTTAAGTAGTTTTGTGTAGTGTGCAGTTAGGGGTATTTTAAATGAGGGGGGAGTCAGTTTCAATGATGTATATTTTAAAGATATTAAAGTAAACATATTTAAAGTATTTTAGTTGTAATAAATATATTAGATTTACAGTATAACAAAAGAAAGACTGGACAGAAACTAGTTTAATATAATGTTGTGATCTTGTGGTTCTGGGGTGTGTTTAAAGTGTAAAAGTGTACTGATTATAATGCAAAAGTAAGATCTCCCTGGATGTCAAAATTAATGTGTTTTGCTTAAGCTGTAAACAAGTTGTTTTGTAAACAGGCTAGAAAAATGAGACAAAAATTTGTAAGCCGTAAACAAATGCCAAAATTGTTGCATCTGAAGAATTTCCATTAACAAATGATCTCAGTGAGAGAGAAACTCTGCAGTTTGAGGGCAGTTGGCCATGGGAATTCTAAACATTGCTGTGAGTGAAATTTCCAAATTCCTTCATGCATCTGAACGTTAATTCATTTTTTTTTTCCACATTGCTGATGCCGAGCTGTTTGCATTTACAAACAATTTTTTAAGAGTTTTGTGCATTCTTTACTGAGGGAAATGCAAAATTTAAATATACAATGGTAAGCAGTAAAGTGAAAAATTGAAATTATGGGAAGTGAATGCCTCCCTGGCAGCCTTAGTAATTTAGTGTATGTAATAAAACAGTGCACAATTTAGTTTTATTTAAATGTAGCCAGCATACTTTTTCTTGGGGCTAAAAGGTAATGTTTTCTGGATGCATATAAGCTGTTTTATACATTTGAGAGGGGACTAGAGAGAAAGCAATATGTGTAAGTCGAAACACAGGCTGTAATGAGCACTTTATCACTGATAACCTTAGATTAGGTTATGTTTGTGGATGCAACTGTCAATTTAGGGCAATTGTTTCTATGTGGAGGGTTAAACTTAATTTATTGAACTAGAACAAACATATAAAACTATGTACAAGTTAAGTGGAGCTGGGCGCGTTCTTTAAATGTTTTGTTTTTGTTTGAGGTTTTTCATTAAAGTAAAAAGTCTTGCAATTGTGACACAGGTTCAACTGTAGATGAAAAGAAACAAGTATAAAAGATCAGCCGGCCATCATTAGTGTTTGCATGCAAGACAAACGGAAATATATATTCAAAATATCTGTAACAATAACTTTTTATCATAATGGCTAATCTATCCATATTGTCTTGAAATGTAAATGGTCTTACAGATGTAGATAAAAAGGAAAGATTATTATATTATGGAGGGGAGACATTTGGAAAGAAATGAGCATGCAGATTTGATAATGAAAAGTATTTCAGGATGGATATTCAGCAAAATATCAAGGACAAAGGGGAATAATACTGATTGCTTAGAGGGGGGACTCCATTAGTAAGAGCAGAGGGGAAAAATGACCATAATAGTAGAGTTGTGGTAGTAAGGGGCTGTTGGCAATGGAGGATTACACTGGTATGTATTTTTATTCCACCAAAAACGTATGTAAAATTTAGGAGAAAACAAATTTAAGCAAGGAATATTACTTACAGGTGTGGACTGGAACTTTATTTGCAATAAGGAAGCTGTATCAGGGTGGCCAAGAAGGGAAAATATAACACAAGCAGGTAGATTCCTGAATACGTTTTTGAAAATATTTGGCGTATAAGATGTGAATTCTGTAGTAGGAACCTGGACACCAGGAACATGTGCATTTCATTGAAAACTTCGACACTTATAATAACCATTTCAGATCATGTACTGATTAAAACTAAGATAATAATACAGGATAATGAAGTAAAAATAAGACCCTGGCACATTTCCCACCCACTTGTTAAAAAGAGATTTCAAAAAATATTCTAGAGCTAGTAGGGAAGATGTCATTTTCTTCAGAAGTGATAGCTAGTGAATGGGATATATTGGGAGTTTAATATAGAGTAGAAATAAAAGAGAAGGTGATATGATTACGAAGTAATAGGAATTTAGTGTGGCCCACAAAGGTTAAAGTATTTTAAAATAAGGGGAATCTCTCAGAACAGGAGCAACAACTGCAGAATACTAAAGAGAAAATAGGAGTATTTGGGATCATGTGTATGAGTTTAGAAAGATTGCTGTTAAACAACTATTCTTTAACTGCAGAGCACAAAACCATTTAGTATAATAACTTGGGCAAAAAAGTGGAAAGGGTCGTCACCAAACATAGGGAACCTATGACAAGAAAAATGACCAGAGATCCTGTAGAGATATTGGAGATATTTTTGAAATTTTCTGAAAATTAATATAAAGTTGAGGAAGGTGAAAACTAAGAGTACAAATGGAAATATTTACTGAAGGCTTAATTATGCCAGGGTTGAGACTGAACAATGAATAATTAAGATATGAGGATACAAGATAATCTGCAGAGAAGTCTCCAGGGACAGGGAGGGAAGAAAGTGATAATGATCTGGAAGATTTGTTTCTGGTATTTTAAAGGATGGGAGGGGGGCATCAATTATCTTGAAAGAAAGTTGTAGTGGTTGTATTACCCACAGAGGATAAAAACGCATAAGACCTAGTTCCTACACACCCATTTCAATTTTAAACTTTGACTGTAAAGTGTTTGTCTATAATAGGTAAAAGAATGACAAAGGTATTACCAAAATTGATAGTTATAGATAAATGTTTGAAGAGGGTAGACAAACATTTTACAACATTAATAGAACACTGATCCAGAGGGAAGCAGAATGTAAGAAAATGCCACTGCTGTTTGTGGGTCTTGCAGTGAAAACACTGGACAAAGTAAGCTGTTATTTTAGGAGTAGAGCAATGGAAGCATTTGCATTCCTTGATAAGGTTAAAATGGCAGGGATCCTCTCTGGTAATTCGTGTTCAAGCAGAGAAACCAGGCAGGGGGTGTCCTGTTCCTCCTCTATTTTCTTTGTTTAGCACCATTTACAAAACACATTTAGAGACTCTCATTCTAGAATATAATTGCTATGGTAATCAAGAAAAGCTGACATTGTTTGCAGATTATATTATTTTGTACTTGATAAATCCAGAAAAGGATCTCTCTCTGTTGTGGAGCATTTTGAGACTGTTTCAAGACTTTGTGAGATATAAAATTAATAAAGATAAAAACTATAACAATAAATTATGTACACACAATTTGCTTCAGCCATACATATTTATGGGGACACGGTAAGATGAAGCATTTAGGAGTATGAATTAAAAAGGCTTCTGTTAAAGCAGCTGAAGATATGTGGGAAGAGACTAAAACGATAATACAAAACCTGAGAAACTGGAAGCTCTTATTTATGGATAGACAGAAGCAGTGACAATGATTTGAGTCCCTTTAGTTTTATATACAGGTCAGGCATATTTTTATCAACCAGGGAAGTTATGGTGGACAGTAATAGAGCTGAAGGAATTTATCTGGACAGGAAGAGGGTAAGTGTTAAGTAGTATAAGTTGATCTCCCAATAGAAACATGGTGGCTTTAGGTTACCTGATTTGAAGAGATATTTTAGAGCTGCACATTTTAAGCTATTGTTTGTAACACAATCAGAAGGTTGTGATTCAGAGTGTAAAGTGATAATGAATGAAGGAAGGGGAAATTCGAGAAATAAGGAGAGGTGGAATTTGAATTCAGATCCTCAAGAAAAATAACCGTGCAGAATATTATATTAATAAAATATATTCTGTGAACTAAGCCAACACAGGAATGGAGAAAAGAAATTTTACCAGTAGGGATGACTACAAGTGGGAGTACAGAAAACTGGTAAGACGCGGCTGGAATTTACTTGAGATAACTGGCAAAGGGACTGAGATATTGGGAGAAATTACCTAGAGAGGAGAAAGCATTAGAGTGGGATGAGGTCAAGAAGGAGCTTGGGCTTCAGTTTAGAGGCTGCCTTATCGGGATGGATATCACAGTATAGGCAAAGAGAAAGGGATAGAGGAGTCCTAAGTGAAAGCCCTGCCTGGTAGTTTTTAGTTGAATCTAGAACAAAAGCTGCTATTAAAAAGGGATTATTAGTTGGGCTTGTATAATACTGCACAATAACTATAAGAATCGATCAGAGGAGGTTAGAAAAGATTGGGAAAAATGACTGGAAAAGTAATTTACAAGGGAACAATGGGGAGGACACGTATGGCACCCAAGTAATGCAACAACGTCCAGAAGGTTTAGGATTTTTGAAACAATGCAAATGATGTCTGTATAAAGGAGCCTTTCTCTTTGGACCCCTGCTGCAAAAGAGCACGGTTCAGGCAGACTTTTTCAGTAAACAAATACAAGCTGAAATTTTCTTCAGGTTGATTGCAAGTGTTTGAGATGTGATGGAGAAGAAACGGGTAACTGGGAACATGCTTTGGGGGTGTGATGGAGAAGAAAGGTAACTGGGAACATGTGTTTTGGGAATGTTAGCAGATTTTAGAAAATCCTGTAGTGTTCTCTGTTAGAAATAGTAGAGGAGTAAATAGCTGGTAAGCAAGGAATGATTCTTTTGAGATGGCCTATAGGATCTGAATTGCCTAAACATAGTAAGGTCTTTAATTTTGTTAGCTGCCAAAAAAGCAATTACTAGAAAATGGAAAACAAAATCTAAACTGACTATATTTAAAGCATTAAATATTGTAAAAGGTACAATAACTGAAAGTGAGATCTTTAGAAAAGGGGAGGAACAAATTGCATAGAAATAAATGGAATTTGTGGTAACAATATAAGCATTATACCTCCAATTGCAGCATTTTCCATGAACTAAACCTCTTTCCTCTTTTTAAAAACAATTTGTTGTGTTTTTGCTGACCCCCACCCCACCCCCTCCCTAGTCCCCAGGTATTTGAAACCTTTATCCCCTACATATCTATGGATGTTGGAGCTTGTATTGTATTGGTGGGCAACATTAAGTGTCATTACTCTCATCTTCCCTGTATTTAGCATGTAACCTTATTGGTCCCTGAACTGTGCTGATTGCATTTATAACTTTATATCTTTCCAGGTACAAGATAGGAATGTTAAGATAGCCACATATGCTAAAAATATGTTGTTGCCTCTTTAAATAATAATTTTGTATGTCTGTGTTCTGTACTGTTTCCAGTAGTGGTTAAGGTAAAGATGAGAATGGAAAACTGGCAACCTTGTCTTGTTCCTTCTATAATTTAAAAGTAGTTTGCGAGACCATTACCTGATTTTACTTACATCCCAGAGCCCCCATACAGTGCTAGTATCAAATGAACAAATGCTCACCCTGGCCCAAATTTTACAATGAATTCCTTCGGATAATACCAGCCTTATTCTGTCAAACACATTATCGGCATCAGTTGAGCCACTATCTTATTTTCTGTCCTTGCTTTGTCAATTACCACTGTAGCGCACAATATAGTGTCAGATGTTTTCCTTTTTAAACCATGTTTGATCTAGAGAAATTCAATATGGCACATACTGAGCTAATCGAGTAGTGAGTATTGAAAGATTTTTATAGTGGTTTAATATGGATATTGGTGTGTGCAGTGAGGATAATGAGGGGTCCTTTTCCTATTTCTGCATAACCACTACTGTTGGGTCTCTCCTCCTGTTTGGTACACATTTTGTTTTCATAATTTTGTTGAGCAATTTTTGAGAAGATTGTTCACAGTTTCACCTAACCTTTTACAAGCATCTGTTGGGAGGCCATCTGTCCCTAGGATTTAGTCTAATGATTGGCTGGCCACTTTTCTCTCTCTCTCTCTCTCTCTCTCTCTCTCTGTTGCTCTCTCATTAGGTTTTCCACTTGGGCTTCTTGTAACCAGGAAGTATGTATGTATCTGTTTGTCTTCGATTACCTGGAAAGTCTGACTGGGTAATACCCATTTTCAGTAGAGTCATGGGGAGAAAAGCTCCATTTGATTACAATTAAGTTCCAGTCAGAGTAATTGCATTTTTATTTACATTTATACACAAACAGTAGTTACATTTGTACATTAAGATTTTTCAACGGTGGGAATTCTCAAAGAGCACACATGCAACTTATTGGATTGTACAGATAGCAGTTGTGTATAAAAATTGATTTGATGTCAATTTTGATTGTAGCCTCAATTGTTGGGTTCCGATACGATCTTCCGAGCTGACTCTGCTGTTACTAAAGCTTGTGGCCATCAAAAAGTTCTTGAGCTCCTTCCTCGCCCATAATGCACCGACCCCAGCATACCTCAGTCTCATTTGCCACTTTTCACGAAAGACGTGGTCAGCCTGAGCTCTCAAGCTTTAATTTGAGATAAGTGCTTTTTTTCTTTATAGTTTCTCTTCCTTGTTATATATAACATATTTTTCCTCCTCTTTTACACTCAGTGCAATTCTTTTACCATTGTTGGTATTCTCCTACAATCTATATTTTTTTTCTATTGTACATGCCTGTGTAGTTTTTTTATGCCATTGCTGGTATTTCCCTTCCCCTTTCTCTGTTACATTAAAAAGAAAAATCTTTCATTCTTTTCTGTTTTTCTTGAAACTCATGTCTGACAAGGGGCCTGCCGGCTTCAAGAAATGTTGAAAGTGTGGGCATAAATTGCCACTTTCCGATGCCCCTACTTTGTGCTTGTTTAGGCCCTCGACATCAAGAAGATTGTTCTGTCTGCAAAGATTTCAATCCTAGGGCCAAACTGATAGAAAAATAAACTGATTTTAAAGGGATTGCTTCCATCTTCATTCAGATATGCTACTTCTGGGGATCAGTCTCCCAAAACTAAAATTAAGGAGATGTTGACCAAGTCTCCAAAACCATTTACTTCAACTCCTGCTTTGCAACCACCGAAGAAAAAACCAAGACCAGATCTGAAATCTGCTCAGATCCCTTCTCCTTTGGATCCATCAAAAAAATCTTCTCACCCAAGCTATTCAGATCCAAAGATACTACCGGGAATAAGATATTTTCCAACACTGGATACAGTGCCTTCAAGCATTCCATCTCCCTTCCTGGTGAGACTTTATTCAAGGTCACCATCCCTTGCTTCAACTCGTTTTTCCAGGAGTATGAGGAAGATGTGGACAGAATGAGGAAGTTATTTTGGTGCAGATACAAATGGGTGTTCTCCCAGCTCCTACCCCCTCTGGTCAGGGAGCCTGTCCATCTCGTACGCCAACATTATCTGCTCCTTCTCTGATCCCACTGGTTGTTTGAGTCCCTGGATCCAAACCTTCCAGGTCCGTCCAGGCTCTGATCTGAATATATATTTATCTTCTCATCCAAAGACTTTTCTGAGCACACCAGCTCTGACTTTGTATCCGGATTACTCTGAGCCAAAGCTTCCTTGTCAGATCTGAGACATTGGAGTGGACTCCAAGGTTTGCAGAACAATCTCTGCCCCTTGGAGCTTCTATACTGGATAGCTCAATTCCGGGTTCCACCTCTGGGGGGATGTTCTTGCACCAGTGGAAGGCAGTGGTCCAGAAGCCTGCCTTCTTGGATCCACTGTCTTTTTCTCCAGAGGGATCTGCCTTCGAGGTAGTGAAGAAGGTGTTTTCTGTTCTGACTTGACTGATACTTTCAGCCCCTTTGGACCTCCAGTCTAGTTCCCAGATGTCTCTGTGCTTAGATTCACAGCATTCTACGCCACAAGGACAGTCATCTCAAGGCCTCCAGACTACCCAGCAGGGCCTTACAATCTCTTCTGACACTTCACCAGAACATCCCACTGAGGAAGTCGCTTTGAAGACAACTTACAAGAGGAGACATTTGGACTCTGAAAAAGTGAGTCACTGAGAATACTGATTTCGATAAGGAAGGGTCTCCACGATCACCTCTGGAAGATGACTCATTTGGAGACATTCTCAAGATCCTTAAGTAGAGGTGTTTGGTCCTCCAGCAACCATTCACCAGAGGAATCAGTATTTCTGGAAGCTTTTTGAGCTGGCCCATCTACCTCCTGGGTTACTCCGCCTGCCAATGAACTCCGAATGTTCGTGTTTCACTGTTGCAATCATCACCTGTGGGTTATCCCTGCTGTGGTAGCCCTCGGCCGGCCCAAATACCAGAGTCAATGTTTTTCTGCATCGGCTGCTATCACCTGTAGTCTGACGTCCGGTCATCAGTACTATAAAGCAAGGCAGCCAACACCATTACATCAATCTTTCTTGCCGTGGAGCCTGTAGCAGAAGCAGTTTGCAAGTGTGCCAGTCGGTCGCTACCAGAGTTTGAATTACAGCTGAGAACGTCTAAAGCTAAGTACCCCGTTGGGGATCCTTTTTTTCTTACACTAACTGATTTCCAAAAAAAGTTAATTGTCTCGCCTGTGGAAAGCAGATCCCACACAGAGACTTTCATTCATACTGCGTCACTTGTTTAGGCCCAGACCACGATGTCGCCTGTTGCCGGTTCTGTACCCTCTAATGTGAGAACCATTCGCCGTAGAGCTCTTATCGTAGACAGGCATTTTCGTCTTTTATTTTCACATTCCGAAATGGCATCCATCAACCAACAATCCGAGGACATTCTGAAAAAACCCAGAGATAAAGATAGACAGACCACACAAGGATAAGCCTTCCAATGACTCTACCACTAAGCAGGTTGTCAGTTCTCTGGAATTCAGTGAGGCGCTTTCGCAGCCCCTGATGCCCGATTCAATATCTATGCAGGCCTCTACTGAGACCCTTTCGGAGTCCGGTATGCCGCAGATATCTTCTTAGTCTTCTGACCCTTTGTCTGTGTCTGCCTCTGATGGGTTCAGAGCAGCAACGCAGGCACTGGCTTCCGAGGAGGCCTCTCGCACTATTGAATCTAGACAAAAAATGTCTTATCTGACTACTGTTTCTCTCAGACCAGTGGATACTCTTAGGCCTAGAAGCCAGGCCATTCCTAGAAAATCTGCCTCTAGCCACCATCTTGCTCCTGCTCCACCACCCTAAGCACAAATGCTTAAAATGGTGGATGATCTCATCTCCCTTATCAGGGGTAGTCAGGCTACAACTTCTAAAAGGAAAAGACACCCTTTTCCTGAAATTGACAGAACATGATTCTGAGGAATTTGATTATTCCGATTTTGAAGAGGAACAACTGCTGACTGCTTGAGGATTCAGAATCAATTCCTTCTGCCTCCCCACCAGAAGACCTTTCCTTTAGGGAAACCCATCACACTCTCAGGGAACATTTCCAATGGGAATCTCAGGATTTCCCCCAGTCTAAGAAAAGACTTGGAGAGTTTCTGGACCTGCCCCAGCACAGACCCTGGCCATCCCCCCTATTTTAGAAGTGGTGGATGATGTTTTCCATGAATCCAGCTTAGCCCCTGAAACCCTCCCACCTGCTCCTAGTAAACCTAACAGGTATTACAGAGTACTGGATTCTCACAAATACCTGTACAGAAATCCTGCTCCAGACCCAGAGGTCATTACACAGGGACCTAAAGGAGCTAAGACTAGTTCTGCCAAGAATCCTGTTCCTTCAGACAAGGATTCCAGAGCTCTGGACCAATAAGTATACACCTCTGCAACCTTGGCTATCAGGGCACTCGATTGTCAGTTCCATATGTTATGATATCAACAACACACTTTGGAGCTATTAAAACAAAACATTTCAATCTTTCCTGACTGTGCCAGTTCGAAAGAGTTAGCAGATTTACTGCACTCTACCTGTCAAGTGGCCAAACACTTATTACACTGCGGATATGACACCCTAGAAACCTCAAGCAGGGCAGCAGTGTCAGGATCTTTCATTAGGAGACGTGCACAGTTGAAGGAACAACCTCTCCCTGATCATGTCAAGACTAAAATTAATTGATGCACCCCTGGATAAAGGACCGCTTGTTTGGAGTAAAAGCAGAAGAGGCACTTAAAAAGATGGAAAACAAAGCAAAATCTATGCAAACAGTAAAAGATTTCTTTCAGGTTCAACCTCCCAGGTTCAGCAGGAACTTTTCCACTAAGCGCTGGTCCTTCCCTGCACTTAGCAGACAGGGCCACGGTAAGCCCTGCAGGGACAGACCACTCGGGCCCCCTATCCCAGGGGCAGCAGAGAACCAAGCAGTGGACCACTTCCGCCCCAAAGGCAGGGAGTTCTAAGCCATCCTTCTATGGCAAAGACTCTCAATGACTCCCTCTCCCCCCTCTGCCCACTTTTCACTCTCGCCTAAAGCTAAGAGGAAGGCTCTCCCTCTGCAAAGAAAATTGTCTTTCTGTAACAAGGCACCAATGGGTCTTAAAGATCATTTTTAAGGGATACAAATTATTTTTCAACAAACTCCCAATTCCAAGAGGGTAACCAGACTTGCCTCCAAATCAGTGGGCTGAGGTATTGAAACCGGTCCAAACTCTCATATCCCAAGAGCCAGTAGAACCTATCCCCTCAGAGCAAACAGGCAAAGGCTTTTATTCCAGACTATTCCTTGTTCCCAGAAGAGGGAACTTGGCGCCCCATCCTGGATCTATCTATTCTGAACACCACCTTGGTGGTCCCCAAATTCAGAATACTAACTTTGCAGCAGCTGCTGCCTATGCTGACAAAAATGCCTGGCTAATGACCCTAGACCTAAAAAGATGCCTACCTCCACATCCCCATAAGAGAATCCTGCAGGAAATTCCTGCGCTTCAGAGCAGGCTCACAACACTTTCAGTTCTCTGTGCTACCCTTTAGCTTGTCTACTGCACCCAGAGGATTCACCACATACTTAGCCCCGGCCATAGCATTTTGCAGACCGAGAAATATACAGATTTACCCTTATCTGTATGACTGACTCATTCAGGCAGAGTGCAAAGAAAAGAAGCTCCAGGACCTTATCTTTGTCAGAACCCTCCTAACTTCCCTAGGGTTCACCATCAACGAGAAGAAATCAAAGCAAACACCCTCCAGGAAGATCATTTTCTCGGGAGCACTGCTGGACACAGCATCCCAAATGGCCTACACCTTTCTAAACATACTGAAAAATATTAATATACAACCAAACACTCTTAATACTGGGTGATTTCAACTACCCTGCCATTAACTGGGAAAACTATTCATGTACTAACACCTTTGCCCAACGGTTCTTGGAATTCATAAATTCCAATGCCCTGGATCAACTAATCCATAGTCCCACCAGGGGCTCCAATATCCTAGACCTGGTAATTACCAACATGGGAAATCGATGCTCCACACCTACAGTAACCCCCCCCCCCCCCCATTGGTCAGGTCAAGACCATAAGCTTATCTCCCTTAACATGCATATCCCACCCCCACCCCCCAGTAAGGAAACCTCCATAAAAAACTTCTCCAAAGCCAACTTCATGCTACTCAAGTCAGAAGTTACAAACTTCATGACACCCATGCAGATGGGAACTGAAAGTTCGACTGCTGAGTCCTACACTAAGGCACTGTACGAGCACATCCACTCATGCATGAATCATGCCATCCCAGATAGAACCAAGATGCTTTCCTCCAAAAAATGGAAGCCAATCTGGTGGTCCCCTGCCATAAACAAACTTTACAACAAAAGGAAGAAACTGTTGCAGAAAAGAGGAAAATCCCACGATGCAAAAAACTCCCTTACCAGCCTCAGTAAGAAGCTGAGATTCCTCATAAAATCCTCCAAAGCTGGTTACGAAAATAAAATTGCCAAAGATTCCATAGACAACCATAAGGCATTCTATAACTATGTTAAGAATCTAAATGGCAATGTTCAGATCTGCTCTTAGCTACAACAGAATGGCATTAAATATACTGATCCCAAGGATATTGCCAATAACCTGGCAGATCGATTGAGTGCAAACTTCACGCCCTAAATGGCCCATCTCAGTACCGGAAGATTGCCATATTCCGGTATAATGGCCACACAGGTGAAAAACACACTCTCCAAAGCTAAGAATACAGCATCCATGGGACTAGATGACATCCCGGGCTGTGTACTATATGAACTGGCACCTCACCTAAGTGTCATGTTTGATCATACCCTCACCTCAGGCTTTGTGCCCACTGAGTGGCACACAGCTGCAGTTATCACACTCCACAAGGGGGGATCCAACTTGGATCCCGGGAACTACCGCCCCATCAGTCTGACGAGCCTGATCTGCAAGGCCATGGAATGCATTATGGAACTTATAAACAAAGACATTGGCAACCTTCAAACTCTGGACCCCACCCAGTTTGGGTTCGTGAAGGGCCAATCCTGTCTCCTGAACCTGATTGACTTCTTTGAATCAGTCTCCAGAGCCATGGACGAGGGTAAGGCAGTCCACACAGCCAATCAGGACCTTGCCAAGGCCTTTGACACCATCCCCCACTCTGGAATCATAGATAAACTTACTAAGCTAGGCATTAATCCCTACATCACTCGATGGGTTGCCAACTGGCTTACTGACAGAACCCACACTGTAAAAGTAGCTTACTCCAAATCCAGCTCCAGACAAGTGACAGGTGGAGTACCTCAGGGTTCAGTCCTGGGACCTCTCTTGTATGGCATCTACTTCTCTGAAGTACAGGCCAACACTAAGGGACTCTGGCTAACAAAGTTCGCAGATGACTGCAAACTGGAAGCCATTATTGAATCCCCAAATGATGTGGATACTCTACAAAAGGGCCTTACAGAAACAGATGCTTGGTGCCAGAGCCATGGGCTCAAGCTCAATGCCAGGAAATGTATAGTTCTCTCCTTTGGGGAAAACCTGTACCCGTGAATTACCACATAGGTGGCTGTACACTAAACACCGAAAGTGTGACAAGAAACTTAGGGACACAGGTGGACAGTGGTCTCACCTTCAATAACCACATCGCCACAACAGTCAAGAAATCCTATGTGGCACACCTCATCACTAAGGGCTTTTCATCCAGAAAAAAGGAGGTCATTGTCCCACTGTACTCATCCCTCATTAGACCTATCATAGAATACAATGCCCCATTTGGTATGTACTTCTCAAGACATCTGCAACAATTGGAAAGGCCGCAGAAATACCTCACTAAAAGAATCACAGGCCTAAAGCAGATGACCTATGCTGACCGCCTTAAAAAAATGCCAGCTATACTCTGTGGCATATCGTCTACTCCGAGGCGATCTCTGCTTAACATACAAGGCCATGTCAAACCCAGAGCTGTGGGACATGCTACACTTAAAGAAATCCCAATCCCTCAGAGCCACATGCTCCAGGGATCTAAACCTTGTCATCACAATAAACAAAACATGCTGGAGGGATAGGTTCCTAACCCAGAGACTCCCCAGACTCTGGACTAGACTGCCCATACATGTCAAGCAGAGCGCCTCTTTGGCCCTCTTCAAAAGGAACCTTGATGATTGATTGGGAGAGAGGAAATTCACCCCGGGGATCACGTCCTCTGGCTAGGCTTCACATGAGGAAACTTCAGTGGTATCTAAAGTACCTTTGGTGTCAGCACACTCAACCTCTAGAGATCTCTCTCCCTCTGATCCCCTGTATAAGAGCCTAGTTTATCTGGTGGACAGGGGCCTGTGCCAAGAACAAGTGTCTTCCTTCATCCTGCGCCCTACCAGGCAGACCATCACCAGCGACGCCTCAGACCTTGTTTGAGGCATTCACTTAGCAGGCAGGTGCACCCAATGTCTTTGGGATGCCCAACACCTTCCCTTACATATCAATCAGAAGGAAATGATGGCAGTACAAAAGGCTCTGACATCCTTCAAACCCCATCTCAGGACAGGGGTTCTCCTTATCAAAACAGACAACACCACAGTAATGTGGTACATCAACAAACAAGGAGACACCCAATCTTACACTGTATGCAGGCTAGCCATGAACCTCTGGCTGGCGGTCCCCTTTATGGGATTACACCTAATTACCCAATACCTACCAAGGAACAACACCACCCTGGCAGACCACCTAAGCAGAAACTTACTGAACCCCGAAGAATGGCAGCTCCACAGAAAGATCTTTTTGCAAGTCATTCAGGAGTGGGGAGCTCCTGAGGTGGCTCTGTTTGCTTCGCACCTCAACCACCAGCTGAAAAAGGTCTGTACCAGGGAGTATCACCACCTAGCATGGAAGGTGGATGCCTTGACCTTCTCCTGGAACTCCCTCTGTGTACGCATTCCCTCCTCTGCCTCTTATTCCCAAGGTACTGATCACTATAAGGGAGGAGAGACCAAAGGCCATCCTCATTGCTCCAGATTGGCCCAGACAACATTGGTATCCCTTATACGTTCATAGGTTCATACTAGGCTATCTGCCCTAGGGCATTTATAAGCCTAGCCAGAATGTGTTTGCCTTTCACCACCCATTTTAAATTTATTTTGCTATGCCCTTTTTCGAGGTTAGTATACTGTGCCTCTGTCTAACAGTGACACAGAAGTGATACCCGGGGTAAACCTACGATCTCCCATCCACTCATCAAGATTCCTCTTGAAGAGAATCAATGAGGGACTCTGCCTAACCTGGACTGGGATTTTATTCTAGAGTGAAGGGAGCCTCTGGGTTATGAATCTGTCTCTCCAGCATGTCCTATTTATTTCAGTGCTGAGGTTCTAGTCTCTCGAGCGCGTAGCTCGATGGGATTTGGATTTTCTGAGGTGCAGCATGTCAATTAATTCCAGGTTGGACATGGCTTTATACATCAGGCACAGATACACAGCCTGACAGTACAGCCTCCCAGACAGTTTCCCCTGATCTCAGACCTCTTGACACAGGTGGGGGGGGGATGCTGCACCAAGGCTTGCAGACTCTCAAACTGTCAGCATGGCTGATACTTTAAAAGTAAACAAGGGGCCCCTGTTAAGCAAACAGGTCCTAGACATTATCACAGAGGCCAGAAGGCCCAGCACCAGAAAATCTTACACAGGGAAATGGAAAAGATTCTGCTCCTGGAGCCAGTGCAGAGCGGGCAGTACCTCACAACCTTCCATCCCTCTTATTCTGGACTACCTAGCCAAGATAGAGGGAATAGGAAATTCAGGCGTCCCATTCGACGTAGGCGCGTGCAGAGGCCCCAACACTTGAGTCCCTTTGAGTCCTTTCTGGCTTCTTCAGCCTCCCACACGGGATGAGGGATTGCCTGGCTCACGGTTCGGAGCCAGTCGGTGTACAGCTTTGCTAAAGCCTGGGAGTCAATATCATCAGGAGAGGTTGCCGGATAATGCCGGATATTTACACCATCGATGAAATGACCACTACGTCCTCCCTCCGCCGGAGTGACCACCCTGTCAACCCACCCGCAACGAAGGAGATAGCTTGCTAGCTGCTAAGCATACGGAAATGGAGTCGAGACCGTTCAATCACCCAGTCAGACAGTAGGCTTTGGTACTTAAAAGACATCTCTTTTTGAGACCAAAGACAGGGATCCTGAGACTGAACCTGATCTCGCACTCCATTCATTTGGTCACGAATCAAATCATTCTCAATGGTCACGCTTCTCCACATGTTCCGATGTGCTCCATGAATGTCAGGCGCTATTATCACATACCGATACATCAGGCGTCACATATAATCATAGCAGCCAGGCTGCCAGTCTTTAGGTCAGCTGTGCTCACCCTTTGGTTTCACCTCAACCCTTGGGTGTTCACTGGTCTCCCCAGTGGTCTCAGGTGTTGTGCTGTGTTTAAGTGTTTCCTATCTAGAAACTGAGGAGCATGCTACCACCAGGCATCTACTTCACGACTGCCTCAAAGCCACCATACCAGGCATCTACTTATGGACAACCTCAAAGCCACCATCTCCTGGGGTTGCCCCTAGAGCATAAAGTTCATAGGGTCGAGATAGGTCTTGCTGCCATCTTGGCGCATAAAGTTCCTGCAGAGCAGAGATTTACAGAAGATTGATTCAAGCTCTGATCCGCAAAAAGGAGCCCCCAACCAGGATGGTCCCTTTCGGTTCTAGGCTCCCCATCCAGCTTACAGTACTTTTAGTTGGTCTAGCAAGGTTACACATGAGAGTTCTCACACGGTACTTTTCAACTCAATGGTCCTTTCAAGATCTTGATTCTTCAGTGGCTCTTTGTCAATTCAATGGTCCTTCAAAAAGATCATGGCTGAGTGGCATCAGACTGTCAATTTGGATACAGGCTCCTTTGTTCTCCCCTCCAGTGGTTAATCTGACTACACAGATGCCTCCCTTTGCCCTCCCCCCTCCCAGGGGGGCAGGCTAGTTCAAGACTCCTGTGGGCCGGATTGTTCAGGCTCCTAGCGTGCCGGAGAGTCTAGCTGTACTTCTATCTGGAGGCCTTACATCACTCTTCCTCAGGGCATCGCCGCCATCACACAGACCGCCAACCGGTGGTTTGGGTATCTGAACAACATCATCTGGACCAGATCGTCTTGTCCTTTGCAGAGAGGCCAGACAAGGTGGGAGACCAGAGCAGCCCCATTGCAGAGAGGCCATGGGCTGCCACATCCAGGGAAAGTCAACCGTGTTGGCAAATTAGCCCACAATTCGGAAAGACAACTAAATGGCTGATGGCAGCCCAGGTTTTCAGAGATGGGGTGCGCCGTGCTCACGACATATTCGCGACTCCACAAAGGCACAAGTGCCAAAGGTTCTTTCTCCTTGATTCCACATCAGGGAAGTACCAGCCTGGATGCTCTAGCCTTGATCCACACAACAGGGTTTAGCCATGCCTTTCTCCAGCCCACTCCTTTCCAGCACAATACTGGCCAATTCTCCCTCTTCATCTTCTCTGATTGCCCCCATCTGCCCCATACAGCCTCGTCAGATATTCAGCCTTACTGATTGGAGCATGCAGTGGGCGATCATGGACCTTACGATATGATCCCGGTTTGCTAACCCATCAGTGAGGATATCACCTGATCCATCTCTAAATCCATATTGGCATCTCCACTTCCAGTCTAGTAGTTAGAAGTCACACTAGACCGAGTCCATCCACATTTTTATCTTACAACAAACACACTAGACTAACAAATTCACATTTTATCCCAAGTGGAAACCACTTATCTGGAGCTCAACTCTGAGTGGAGACTAGAGGACATATCTGGGCTCAACTCAAGGGCTTAGACCCCCTCATGCTCCCCAGGGATCTTCTTTCTCAACTATTAAAGTATTAAATGCTACTCTCTCTAAATTCCATGATCACGGATCCTTCAACTATGACTAACTTGAACTATTTGTAATTCATCCTCTTGATCCTCAATTTAAGATGCAAAGTTTTCATCTGCCTCATTAGGATCTTGACTTAGTTAAAAAACAACATCTCCCCCCCCACCACTGGCTTATATGCAATTAAAAATATCTGTCATGGGCTTGGCATTCTTAGTGGCCTATTACCGCTCAAGAAGAGTCTCGACGCATAGCTTGTCTATTAACTTCGGCTATTGAGATTTCACAAAAGAAGAGTCTCAGAGCCTAATCACCTGTCTATTAAACCACCATATTTGTAGTTTCTGTCTTCCAGAAATCTCTTACTTCAGACTTCTTTCCAAGAGACCTCTAATGAAGCAGAATACACTCTCCATAAATTTTCTGTTCACAGACATTTATGAAGAACACACTTCCATAAATAACCAACTCGTAGAAGTCAGACCAATTGTTTGTGTCCTAACTTTATAATAAATTAGGCCAAACCATCACAGCTTGTGATCTCAAAATGGATCAGAGATTGCATAACTCAGGCAAATCTCATTTCCAAATACCATCACAAAGCTATCAGCTCATTCTACTTCAACATTTCTACTTCATAGCTTTTCAATCCATCATTCTACCAAGCTCATTGCATATTCTATACCCTTTCATTCTTTCCTCGCTATTTCCTTGGAATTCATCTGAGACGAAACTCATTTTTGGTTCCACGTTACATTTCCCCATTCCAGTGACCACCCAGGATTCCAACAGGTGCATTTGCTCCACCCACATCATTCAAGAATATGGCGAGATAGGATCACATAACATCTTGATTCAGTGTACTCACCATAACTACCAGCGAGGATCCCATCTCGCCTACATTCAACCTACCTCAAAGAATGTATGCAGAGCAGATCAGATCCATCTCGCAGTTTTGAGCTCCCCCATTTTATCTTGTTTCATCTGTGATGTTATATAAGCAGGGGAGCCATTGAGCTCCCTAATTTTGTAACTAGATCTGGGGACGATGTTGTGGCGGGTGCATGTTTTATAAGACGCGTATGCGTAATAACCAGATTAGCTCTGATGCATGTGGTTTGATGATATCCCATCATGGGGAATAACCCATCATTCAGAATGTGGGCGAGAATGGATCCCAAACATCTATAAAAGTTACTCAATAGTGGCCTCTCCTTCTCTTCTATTAAAATCAGCTCATTTCAGTACAGACCAGCCCCTCTTCTCACATTCTTTGATTAAACAATTCCTCAGAGGGGCTTCTAATATCAGACCTCCCAGAAGGCCACCCACACCAGCCAGGGACCTGAATTATGTTTTAGAAAAACTAACCTTACCACCGTTCGAACCTGCTGCTTCAGCAGAATTGAGATACCTCTCCTGGAAGACTGCTTTCCTACTAGCTATCACCTCAGCCAGAAGGGTTTCAGACCTTCAGGCACTCATGGCCATTGAGCCATTCATTATTTTCCATGCAGACAGGGTCTCCCTGAGGACTAACCCCCTCCTTTATGCCCAAGGTGGTATCTGATGTGACCCTCAACCAGGCCATACATCTACCCACCTTTCCTAATACTCAAAACAAGGGGGAAAGAATTCTGCACTCACTAGACATGCACAGGAAGCTCAGATACTACTTTTAGACCATACTAAACCCTTCAGAAAAATAGATCAGCTTTTTGTCAGCTTTTCCCCAGGGGCAGAGGGGAAGCCCATTTCCAAGCAAACTATTTCCAAATGGATATCACACTGTATCCAATGTTAAGTTGTCAATCTCGCCTTCATTCTTGCTTGATGGGTTCGGAGCCGATCCTCGGCTCCGACTCGGCACTTGCTAAGCTCGAGAGTCACTTTTACCAGCTCGAGGCAGCCCCATATCCCATGATGCAAGGCGGGTAAGTACCCAGATCTCGTTTGCCGCTTCACTGATGAGGTCCTCCTTTTACCAGCTCCTGGTAAGTGAATTTTTACATTACTATTTTAGCCCCTTTCTTCAAAAAAACTTAAATTTATTAGTTTTAACATAGTTTTAGTCCCTTTCTGACAGAAATTTTCCCTGTCTCCTTATAACTTTCAGTCAGACTTTCTAACATCCCATCCCCCCCCCTTGTTAGGGTGTGTGTGTGTGTCTGTTATTGATACCTTTTGGTATATTTAATTTAATTTCTTGGACTGGTGTTGTGTGTGTTTTATTCACCATGTCTAAGGAAAGGGTCTCAGGCTTTAAGAAGTGTGACTCGTGCTGTCAGAAGATGTCTCTGACAGACGGTCACACTTCTTGCCTTTACTGCCTGGGGCCTCTTCACCTGCAGGACTCCTGTGCTATATGTCATTCTTTAGCCAGAGAGTCCTGCAGGAAAGAAGAAATAAATTGATTTTGAGGGGCCTTCTTGCCGGAGGGCTCTCCGGCTAAGTCGGCCCCATCTAAGACTTCTAAGTCTTCCAAGGCCCAGGCTTCTGTGTCCAAGCCTGTGGCCTCGGCCCGACTCATTCAGAGTCGAGATCGGCCCGCTGGAGCCGATTCTGGGTTCAAACCTTCGGCACCGATGGCTATCGGTGCCGATTCTGGTTCGACCACTCGTGTCGGCTCCGATCGGTTCCGACCACCATGTGGCCCAGGCATCGGTGTCGGCTCCGATCGGCTCCGACACCCTTACTTTTTTGGCCGGATCGGCTCCGGCTGGAGCCGATGCATCGAAGCTACCTGTCGGTTCCGATAAGTTGTCGGCTCCGACAGTTTCTGTGGTTTCATCGGCTCCGATGGTTCCTTCGAGGAAGAGGTCTAGGTCCCCTTCCTTGGAGCCGATACTTTCGGCTCGCCGCCTCTCCTCTCGAACGGAGCCATCGGAGCCGATCTTCAAGGTCATCCAGGCTTTCTGACCATGATTTGGAGAGAGTGGTCAGTAGATTACTAAAGTCACAGGCACTGGCCCAAATGCTACATAGTCCGTCTCAACAGACGACTATTAGTCCACACCCCATTGCAGTTCCTCCTTCGACTCTACCCCAGAGTTTGGAGTTGGAGTCTTCGGGAATGGTTTCTGCTACGGCTGAGGGACAGATACCCCCTTCTGCTCCTTCAGCCTCTACTCTTATCTCCTCTTCGAGACCTTCCTTAGAGGGATTCGGTGGCCGGGCTTCCTTGGTCTCCTCCGAGGGGGTGAGTGGCATCGGACCCTTGTCCGAGCCCGCTCTTCCCCTTGGAGCCTCGGCCTTGGTGAACTCGGCTCCGACATCTGCCTCGGAGCCTTCCTTTTCGGTGGGTCCTGGAGTTCCTAGTTCTTCGGAGCGGGTTCTCTCGGACCTCCCTGGGAGGGGAGCCTTCGAGGTGATGAAGAGTGTGCTGGCCACTGGTCTCAGCCAGCAGTCTGTTCCCTTAGCTCCTCCCTCTATGGTGCCTGTTGACATCTGTGCCACTTCTCTTGCTCCAGGACCCAGGGATCCTCCGCCTCAGGTCTCCCCACTGGGAATATCCCCCTCTTCCGAGGATTCTCCTGATTTGTCGGGAGATCCTCCGCGGAAGAGGACCTGTAAGAGGAAACACGTAGACTCCTCAGAGTCTATCACTTCAGATACTGACTTAGATGAGTCAGAGGGATCCCCAAGATCCCCCTCTGAGGATGTCTTATTCTCAGACATCCTAGAACTCCTTAAACAGAGGGGAAACTGGCCCACCAATAATCCCTCTGAGGATGAGTCAGTATACCTGGAGGCGTTTGGATCTCGGCCATCCACCTCCTGGGTGTCTCCGCCTTTCGACCCCCTTATGCAGGTTATTGCTCGAAAGGCGTGTGGGCTGCTCCTGACTCTGTAGGAGGCCTTCTAAATTTATTACTGCCCCGTCAGACAAGCAATTCCTCACAAAAGGTGTCCCCGCTGATGCCATGGTGGTGGCGGCTGCCACCAAGAAGGAACTTGCAGATCCTTCCGTACCTGTCCATCCTCCTAATAAGGACTCTAGGACCATGGATAGATATGGTAAGCGGATGTTTTCTTCAGCGACCTTTGCTATGCGTTCACTGAACTACCTATGTCACTTCACCAGACTCCAAAGGGATAATCGTTAAGGAGCTAGATGAAGTTGTGCAGGATCCTACAGCTGCAGGGGCTCAGGAAAAAATTGCTTTGCAGCTAGGAACCCTTAACTCCATTGCAAACTCCTCCATGCGGCTGATATCATATGCTGCTGATGGAGCGAGTAGGGCCGCAGGTACAGGTGTGGCTCTTAGACGCCAAGCCTGGATGCGGCTATGTAATTTTGCAGATCCCTTTAAGGCGTCCTTCACAAACTCTCCCTTTGATGGGTCAGCTTTGTTTGGCCCTCAAGTGAAGGAAACGTTGACCAGGTGTGAGCAGGACGGCAAAACTCTTTCTGCCGTAGGAGTCAGTTTTTCCACCCCTTCTAGACCTTACCCCAAAGGACAGAAGGGTGGCAAAATGTGGTTCCGCAAATCCCAAGGAGTCACGCCGGATTCACGTGGTCAGTTTACCCCTAGAGGCAGAGGGGTTAACAACAACAGACGCCGCCTAGAGGCAGAGGGGGTCCACAAAACCAGGGAAACAGACTCTCTCTGACAAGCCCTTTCAGCATCCCTGAGATGTTGCCCGGCTGTCCCTCCTTGGAGGCAGTCAGGGGAAGACTATCGCTGTACCCAGAAGCCTGGCGTTCCCTCACTCAAGACAGATGGGTACAGTCGATCATATCCGAGGGTTACAAAATTCCTTTCGAGGAAAGTCCTTTCTATCCCTCAAATTCCCTTCCAGATGTACCACCCGGTCTAAGGGAAATTGCAGAGTTAGAAGTCTTAAAACTACTGCAAAAAAGAGCCATTCAGTCAGTTACAACAGACCATTCAGAGCCCGGAATCTACTCAAGGTTCTTTTTGGTCCCCAAAAAGATGGGAGACTGGAGACCAATACTGGATCTCAGCAGACTCAAGTCTGTGAGGAAGACAAGATTCCGAATGGTCACTCTTCAGTCAATTCTGCCCTTCTTGCAGAAGGACAACTGGATGTGCTCAATAGATCTTCAGGATGCGTACTATCACATAAAAATTCACAGACGCTCCAGGAGATTTCTCCGTTTCGGCTGGGGTCCAGTCATTTCCAGTTCAGAGCCCTGCCCTTTGGTCTCACTACAGCCCCCAGAGTGTTCACCAAATGCATGGCAGTGGTCACGGCTCACCTGAGACGTCAGGGATTCCAGGTGTTTCCGTATCTCGACGACTGGCTCCTTTCAGCCACCACCAGGCATCAGCTTGTTCAAGCCAGGGATTACACAATAAATCTTTGTTCTCATTTGGGCATCTCGATCAACTTCGAAAAGTCATCTTTATCGCCCTGCCAGTCTATTACTTTCATAGGCGCAAACTTAAACACTGTTCGGATGTCAGCTACCCTTACAGATCAAAGAATTTCAGACATTCAAAGTCATGTCAGGATCATTCTAGCCAACAAGAAAGTACAGGCCAGAATGGTTCTAAAGGTATTAGGCCTCATGGCTGCGGCCATTACTCTTCTTCCCCTGGCTCGCTTCTACATGCGCCTTCTTCAGTGGATGTTGTTCACTCAGTGGTCTTACCAACAACTTCCAATGCGTCACCAAATTCTGGTGACACAGATTTGCAAAAATCATCTTGCTTGGTGGATCACTTCTCCCCAGATTCACCAAGGCAGACATTTTGTACCCCCATCCCGGTAGCCACTGTCACTACGGATGCCTCCTGATCGGGTGGGGGGCATTATCAGGGCAGGATGGTTCATGGGACGTGGCAACCTTCGAATACCAGCTGCACATAAATGTCCTAGAGATGAGAGCAGTGCTTTTAACGCTGCAAGCCCTCAACGACTTTCTTCCCTTGGGGACAATTGCAGTCCACACAGACAACATGTCTGTAGTTTGGTATATCAACAAACAGGGCGGAACCAAGTCCTACCCCTTGTGTCGAGAAGCGCTCAGACTTTGGCAATGGGCGATCTCCTCTCATCGGTTTCTGGTAGCAACGCACATCCCTGGGAAAACCAACATTTTAGCGGACAGATTGAGCAGAGCTATTCTCATGCCTTACGAGTGGTCTCTCAAGCAATCTATAGTGGAAGAGATTTTTCTGGAATGGGGTCGCCCATGTTGCGATCTTTTTGCTACTCCCCAAAACAGCAAATGCCCAGACTTCTTCTCTCTCTTTCCTCTGCCAGGCCATCCCCAGAGACGCTCTGACCCAGGATTGGCCCCAGGGACTTCTTTATGCCTTCCTCCTTTTCCCCTGATCCCTCAAGTTATGCAGAAAGCAACCGTTTTGAGAGCCAAAATGATTCTCATTGCTCCTTATTGGCCTCGACAAATTTGGTTTCCGTTCCTCCATCGTCACCTTTTGGTGCAGCCGTGGCATCTGGACCCAGTGCCAGATCTTCTGATTCACCAATCCGGTCAGCAGCACCGGTCTATCCCTTCTCTCAACCTCACAGCATGGTTGCTCCACTTCCTTCCTTAGCCAGGCTTCCTTTGATCTCTAACCCCGTTAGAGACATTCTAGTAGCTTTAAAATCCTCTACCAGGAGGATTTATACAAGCAAATGGAAACGTTTCTCTTATTGGGCTAAAGCCAAGAATATCGATCCCTTCACTGCCCCAGTTCAGGCAGTTTTGGATTTCTTAGCGGAGATTTTTCATGCAGGCTCCTCTGCTTCAACAGTTAGAGTTCAATTGGCTGCTATCTCGAACTTTCATGTCGGGTTTGCAGATCACAATATTATGTCCCACAGGCTTTGTAGAGCCTTCTTGAAAGGAATTTTCCTCCTGAAGCCTCCAGTCAGGAATCCTCCTCCTCAATGGGATCTAAATTTAGTGCTGACATCCTTGATTCTTCCCCCCTTCGAGCCAGCTGTTTCTTGCTCCCTGAAATTTCTTTCTTGGAAAACCTTATTCCTAGTAGCTATTACATCGGCCAGGAGGGTGTCTGAACTTCATGCCCTATTGGTTCGACCCCCCTATTTGGTCTTTCACAAAGACAGAGTATCACTGAGAACTAATCCGACCTTTTTGCCTAAGGTCGCCTCAAAGACTAATTTGAATCAATCCATTGATCTCCCTGTATTTTTTCCGAACTATTCAAACAGATCGGAACAAAAACTACATTATCTTGATGTCCACCGCCAACTCAGATATTATTTGGACAGAACTAAACAATTTAGGAAATCCGATCAACTCTTTGTTTCCTATGCTGATAACAAGAAAGGCCTTTCTGTCTCAAAAGTGACCTTATCTAGATGGCTTTCTTCTGTCATCTCTGAAATTTATCGGCTCAGGGGAAAACAGCTGTGCTCAAAACCTAAAGCACATTCAACTAGAAGCTTAGCTACTTCTACAGCCTTTCAAGCTAGACTTCCTTTAGACACTATTTGTGCAGCGGCCACTTGGGCCACTCCTCATACTTTTGTTTCCCATTACAAATTGGACTTGGCCTCCAGGGACAGAGCCAGTTTTGGCTCTACAGTCCTCAAGAGTCTGTTCCATTAAGCCACCCAGGATAGAGGTTCTAGGGACGTGGTCCCATCAAGCAAGAATGAAGGCGAGATTGACAACTTAACATTGCGAAGTTATGTACCTACCATAACGTTCCATGTTAGTTGTCTTCTCTCGCCTTCTTTCTTGCGACCCTCCCTCCTTCCCCCAGGCCTGGACAGACCTTTTTCTACAAGGAATTATTATGCTGAAGACCATTCAGAGCTGGTCCTTCTTCCATCCTGTAGACTTTTCTTTCTTCCTTTGGGAAGTGTTTATGCTTGGTGCTATTGCCCCTTTGTCATCAAACGAGATCTGGGTACTTACCGCCTTGCATCATGGGATATGGGGCTGCCTCGAGCTGGTAAAAGTGACTCTCGAGCTTAGCAAGTGCCGAGTCGGAGCCAAGGATCGGCTCCGAACCCATCAAGCAAGAAAGAAGGCGAGAGAAGACAACTAACATGGAACGTTATGGTAGGTACATAACTTCTAATTTTTGCTACAGACTACATGAGAAACCTCCCCCTAAGTCTTATCCGTACCCATTCCACTAGGGCAGCCTCTACTTCCACAGCATTCCTCAGAGGAGTTCCCACCAGGGACATCTTGGAAGCTGCCACCTGGACCTCTGTCCATACCTTTACAAAGCATTACCACCTACCTCTTTTCTCTAAGGCTAGGACAGGGTTTGCTCTGCAGTTCTGCAGGGCATGCCGACCCATGCCTAGTTCTCTAACTAATCCTTCCCAACCCTCTCCTCAGCTTTGGGAATCCTCTCAAGTGATAGCAACAGTGAAACACAAAGGACATAGTGTAGTTTTGTACACTTACCATAAATGTAGATGTTTGAGTGTATTCACTTTTGCAGTCCTGGTTTTCTTCCCCCTTATATCCTTTTTCCTTCGGGGGACATAAGCTTCTCACGGTGGCTTTTAGCCATCAGGACCACTTTACCATATTTCCTTGGGCTTCTGACGGGTTAGGACAAGAAAAACTGATGCAATGGCGTCAGCTGCCTTGCTTTATAGCACTGACGACCTGGCGTCAGACTACAGGCGACAGCAGCCAGTGCCGAAAAAATTGACTCTGGTATTCAGACCGGCCGAGGGCTACCACGGCAGGGATAAACCCACAGGCGATGACTGCAACAGTGAATACACTCTAACATCTACATTTATGGTAAGTGTACACAACTGTCTTTCTGACTGCACCAGGTGGAAAGGAATTTTGGAGTAAGGGATGCCCATGGATGCTATGGTTGTGGCAGTGGCCACCAAGAAGGAATTTGCTGAGCAAAGTTCCTCTGTCCATTCAACAGGGAGTCTAGGGTGATAGGTTTGGGAAGTGTCTATGTTTCAGTGATCTTTGCCCTCAGGTCGGAGAATTATTTTGCACATTTTACAAGACTACAATGGGATTTTGATTAAGGAGCTTTCAAAATCCCTTTCGGGTGTCCACTACTGCAGAGGCTCAGTCTTCTATAGCCTCTCAGTTGGCTCCCCTTCAATCTATTTCAAATTCCTCTATGAAGCTGATCTCACATGCAGCTGAGGGTGCCTCTAGGGTGGCAAGTTCAGGCATTTCCATTAGGATGTATGCCTGTATGCACTTTTGTGATTTTGCAGAGCCTTTCAAGTCCTTGTTCATCAATGCTTCCTTTAACGGCAGTTCGTTTGTCCCAAAAGTGAAGGGCTGTGAAATGATGGAAAGACCCTCTCTGCAGTGGGTGTATGTGTTTTGACCCCTCAAAGATCCTTTTCTAGGAATCAACAGGGTGGATGAAAAATGTGGTTCAGGAAGTCCCAGGGTGCTTTCCCGGATGCTAGTGGAGATAGTTCCCCCAGGGGCAAGTGGGGAACTCAGATGGACAGCACCCATGCCTCAGAAAAGGCCCACAAAACCAAAGGTCCAGAGATTCTTTTTCTGACAGACCCTATCAGCTCCCCTGAAAGAAGGCACAATTGTCCACTTCTGCAGGCAATCAGGGGTTGACTATCCCTACACCAAAGAGCCTGGCTGGCTTTAACAAGAAACACTTGGGTGCAGAGTATTATTTTCAGGGACTATACAATTCCTTTTTCCCTGCCACTTCCAATTGTATGCAAAATTCATGATGATCCACCCTGTCAAAGGAAAGAAGCAGCACTAGAAATACAAATGTTGCTTAGGAAAGTCATCCAAGAGGTCCCACCAGACTAGATAGAATCTGGAACTTACTCAAGATTTTCTTTAGTGCCAAAGAAAACAAGGGACTGGAGATAAATTTTAGATCTCAGCGACTTGAACAAGTTAGTTCTGGGTAAAAAGTTTCAGATGGTCACTGTTTAGTCCCTTCTACCCTTTCTGGGCAAGGACAACTGGATGTGCTTGATTGATCTTCAGGATGGATACTATCACATAAAAATGAACAGACAATCAGAAGGTATTTACGTTTCCGGCTGTGAGTCAGTCACTATCAGTTCAGAGCTCTGCCCTTTGGCCTCACCACAGCCCCCAGGGTGTTCACCAAATGCATGGCAGTAGTATCAGCTCACTTGAGACTGCAGGGTTTCCGAGTGTTTCCATACCTAGATAACTAGCTCATTACTGCCCTCACCAGGCATCTACTGTTAACAGCAAGACATTGGGTGAGCCAGACTTGTTCTCATCTGGAGAGAAGTATAAATTACAAAAAGTCTCCATTACAGCCCACTCAAACCTTGGAATTCATAGGATAGGTCTTCAACACAACCTCAATGGACAGCTTCTGTTCCTTTCTCAGGGGTACAGGCTATCAGATTCAAGGTCAGGAAAATAATTTGCAATACCAAAATTTCAGCCCAATTTAATCCTTGTGGTCAATGTCAGTTGCCATAATCTTGGTCCCACTAGCAAGATAGAATTCTCCAGTGGATGTTATCAACACAGTGGTTGATTCTTTACCAGTGCATGTCAGCACAAATAGTCATTCAGGAATGCAAGAAATACCTTTGGTTGAGGATTCGGTCAGATCAGGTACTACTAGGCCGTCCTTACATTCTCCCTCACCTCAAGACCATAGTGACCATGGACAATTCCCAGATTGGTTGTGGGGGGGGACTTCCTGGGGAAAACAGTCCAAGGCACTTTGTCCTCCAAAGAGGTAAATTTGCATATCAATGCTCTATTGATGAGAGCAGTGCTCTTAGCGTTGCATGCCTTCCAGGATGCTCTCCCATTAGGGACAATTGCGATTCAAACAGACAGTATGTCAGTAGTTTGGTACATCAACAAACAAGGAGGAAGCAGAACTTGCCCCTTGTGTCGAGATGCACCCAGTGCGGCAATGGGCGATCTCATCCAACTGCTTTCTCATAGCAACACATTCCAGGGAAGCCCAATGTGATAAACGAATTGAGCAGGACCATTATTCTGCCTCACGAGTGATCTGTCAACAAAGTGACAGAAATGATTTTCTGTCAGTGGAGCCATCCTTGCTGCAATCATTTTGCTTTTCTCCTAAACAATAAATGCAGCAGCTACTTTTCTGTAATCAGCAAGGGATGTTCTACTTCACGATTGGCCCCTGGTCTACTTTATGCATACCCGCCAATTCCCCTAATTCCAAAGTTCCTGCAGAAAGCTGCCGGATTGAAGAGCAAAGTCATCCTCATTGCACCTTACTGGCCTTGACAAATTTGGTTCCCCTTTCTATGGCCTCATCTGCTATACAACCTTGGATTCGGGATCTATTCCAGATCTCCTGTCTCACCCAACAGATATGATTCATTTGGATATCTCAAACCACAAGCTGGCAGCATGGTTTCTCCAATTCTTTTAATAGCCAGACAACATATGCTCTCTTCCCCTGACTGTTTTATTCGTTTATCTTCCCGTAAGTCTTCTACAAGAAATCTTTACATAGGTAAGTGGAAAAGGTTCATCTGCTGGGCACAACAAAAACACAGACCCCTTCACAGCTCCTGTACTTGGTATACTTGAATTTTTGGCAACAGTTATTGATGGAGCTAGCTCCTCAATGATTAAAGTTCAGTTAGCAGCAGTCTCTAACTTTCATATAGGGTTTGAGAATTCTTCTGTGGTCACTTCTAAGCTTTGTAAAGCATTTTTGAGAGGCACGCTCCTGCTGAGACCTCCGTATAAAGATCCAACTCCACCATGGGATTTGAATTTGGTACTGCAGACTTTAATTCATTCCCCCTTTGAACCAGCAGCCAAATGCAATCTTAAGTTTCCTGACCTGGAAAACTATCTTTCAAGTGGCAATTACCTCTGCTAGAAGAATGTCAGAACGTCAAGCATTTTCATCTAAACTTCCCTGCTTGATCTATCAAGGACAGTCTCATCATATACCAATGCATCTTTCCTTCCTAACGTGGTGTCATAATCTACCAATCAATCCATTAATTTGCTAGACTTTCCTAAATTTGCAAACAAATATGTTGCATTTATTGGATGTTCACAGACAATTGTTTTTCTTCACGCAGGACAAAAGAAGTTAGGAAGACAGATATATTATTTGTATCTTTTGCAGATTCTAAAGTGGTCAAAACAGTTGCAAAGGTAACTTTAGCCAGATGGCTGACATGGCACATCATTTATCTACAATAAATTGAGTCTATCCTTACCAAGCCCTCTAAGAGCCCATTCAACTAGGTTCATGGCTGCTACTTCAGTATTCACTCTAGAGCGTCCATAGATGACAAATGTGTGGCTGCAGCTTGGGCCAATCCTTGTATCTTTTACTCATTGCAAACTGGATCTGGTCTCAAGGAGAACAGCCTTTGCTCAACTGTACTCAGGAATATCCTTCCTTAGAATCCACCCAGGGTTTCAGGTAGCCGGGGACTCTGTCCTAACAGTTGAGGATAGAATGAACGTTGACAACATCAAATAACATTCCACCTGTGCTGTCCATTCTCATTCTTCAACTTCCCACACACCAACCCCCAAACCTTTTCTTTTTGAACTTCTGGAAAAACGAGAGAGTGAACACACCACTGTCCTTAATATTGAGCTCCAGATATGATTGTTCTGTCAGGAAGTTTATAGTAATTCTTTCTACTTTATGTGAAATGGCAAACAAGATCTGAGGTATGTTAGAGGTTGGTGCATTGTGGGTAAGGGAAGAGCTCGAGAGCTTTTTGGTGGCCACAAGCTTTAGTAATAGCCAAGTCTGATCCAGAGATCACATCCAAACCGAACAGTTGAGGAAGAATGAAAATGGACAACAAAGATGGAACGTTATGTTAAGTACATAACTTTTTTGTCATTCCAGCAAGAGGTTGAGAATATTATGGTTAAGGAGAGTATTTGAAGAGTATCATGCAGTGAGCACAACGTTATAACCTCATAAAGGGCATGTACAGGACCAGGATTGTTTAAGTAGTGGTTTAAAACAAATGAGATCGAGAGTTTTATTTACATGTGAATACTATTCCAGAGTTTAGCAACATATTAGAGAGATTCTCCTGCAACATTATTTGACTTATTTGTAAGTAATAAAAATGTGTTGCTAGAACAAATGTCCCTTTCTGGACAGTAGGGTAGTAATAAGTTTTGTAATGCAGGGCATTTTTTCGATGATGAATGAGTTTGTGTGCTGCAGTTAATTGTGAATATATTACAGTTGTACAGTTCAAGCCAGTTTAATTGCTTTAAGCTCTGACATTGGTGGGTCTTATGAAGGAGACCAGTGGCAAATTTAGCTATTTTAATGTAGCAGGAGGCAAGTTTCTTTGAGTATTAAGTTTGTTAGGATAGGAGCTGCGTATAAGAGAATCAGCATTAAGAAGGTGGTGGCTAGAGTGTTTCTTGCAGTATCTGTAATGAATCCATTGATCCTATAAAGGGAGCCTAGTTTCTGGTGTGTAGGTTTAATGGTGTGCAGTACATGGTGGTCATGTTTGAGATAGTCATTTATTATAACGCCTAGAAGTTTACTGTGAGTTAGTTTGTGACAGTGTTATTTGCTGACTTTATGGTAAAAGATTGCTTTTGATTTAGTCAACTTTTTAAGGTGAGAGAATTAGCTTGGTTTTCTTGGGGTTGAGTCGGAGGCTTGATTCTTTAAGCTACAGTAGGTTCCTACAGAGAAGAAAGATTTTTGAGTAATGTCTTAGAGCTTGTATATTGTTGAGGCCGCACTCACATTAATGTTGTCACCTGCATACTGAACTAAACTATCATGATGAGTGGATGTAATAAATATATTTAAATAGTAGAGGACCCGGGATAAAGCCCTGAGGGACACCTGTAGAAACTGGATGAAAGGATGAGGTTTGCCTTCCAGATAGGTAACTAAGGGAACCACAATAAGGAGTATTGTGAAATTCTTCTTGGGGAGAGCTGAACAAGCAGTTGCTGGTATGAGACTGTAACAAATGCCTTTGAGAAGTCTAAGAACATGGACACAAGGGAAACCATTTTTATGTCTGTTTATGATATTGGTAAAATGTAGCAGAGCACCAGTGGTGCTGTGCTGGGGCCTAAATCCATTTTTTTCTGAGAGCAGGTTAGGTTAGGTATTGCATCAGCTGCATATGGATGCATTTCTCTAATATTTTGGAGAGTGAGAGGAGAATTGCTATCTGTCTGTAGTTATTAACTCTGTAGATGTGCTGAATTTGTGCAGTGGTATGATGGGTTTTTTCCACAGTGATGGGGACGTATCTTTCACTCTGGACTTATTAATTAGTATAGGCACAGTGAAGGCTATGACTTGTGCAGCCATTTTTAGATCGTCTGGTAGTCTACAGGTACAGTAGTAGTTTTTAGTGTAGGGAGCAACTTCCTTACGAGTGAGGTAGGTACTGAACTAAAATTGATGAGCTGTGGGTGGTTGTGATTGAACAAGGGTGTAGAGGAAGAGGGGGCATATGTTGGTGTCTTAGAGATCATATTGATTGTATAAATTAGAAATTAAACTGTGTGGGGATAGTCTGTCATATCTGTTTTGGGAGTGGGACTGGTGATCTTGTCAGGGTGGAGTAGTTTATTTAGTGATGACCAAAAAAGTTTTGGGTTGTTTATATGTTTGCCTTGTAGGTTGATGTAGTATGTTTGCTTATCCTGTTTTATGTGGAGTTTTGCAATATTTCTAAGATGTCTAAATTGCTGGAAATAATTTTGGGTTCTATTTTTGTACTAATTTTTCCAGGCCTTTTTGTTTCCCTTGACAGCCCTGGTGCACAGTTGGACTTTACTCTCCTGTACTGGTGATACATTATTTAAGGTCTGTAATAATACGTTATTAAAAGTATTCTACAGCAGTATCTTGCAGCATTGTTCAAGTACATTCCAGTTGTATTTTTTTTTGTGTTTCATTTAAAATATTGTTGCTGAAGCTGGTTATATTTTGTATTTGATTATAAAGTGTTTATCTAGGTTATAGTGAGTTCTAATAGTGTATGTTGGTATGTGGTCATTTGTGCTATTTGAGAAGCAGCTACTTTTGTCACTTTGGTTTGTTTGTAGGAATATAATCTAATGTTGAGTGTTTCCCTGAAGTTTTATTGATTCTAATAAATTGGTTATTGTCTGTTTTCCACATTTATGGATTCAGTGGGGGTAGAGGAATTTGAGTTGCCAGTCTATATTTAAGTCTCCATGTATTATAGTTTCATGGTTAATTTGCTGGAATAGCCAATACAGGATGCTTTCAGCAGTATCAACATTATTCCCTGGTGGTACATAAATTGCTGCTAAACATATAGTTTTCCTATTGTTGATTTTTAGGAGAGTAATAGTTCAGCATTGTTAAATTTGGGTATTTCCTGTGGAAGTAAGGTAATGGTTAGGGGATTTTTATAGATGATTGCTACGCCACCTGCACACTTGTTTTGTCTGTCATGCTTGTGTATATTGTATCCTGGGGGGGGGGGGTGATCTCATTATCCATTTATTTCTTTTTTTAACCAGGTTTTAGTAACTATGACTACATCAGGAGTGTATGTGGCAAGATAAGTATGTATGACATGGATTTTATTGCACATGCTACTTAGGTTCATATTTAGTAAGGTGAGTTTAGGTTCTGGTTTTTGCTGAGATGTATTAGGTGACTGGTTTATTCTGGAGCTGGAAGTGATGGTTTTATGAACAGTGGGACCTGGGTTCGGGTGAATAGCTCTGCTTATTTTTTTAATTGATATTTTGCAGAGGGAAGTGTGTGGCCGGTTGTATTTTGTTCTTGGTTTGATATTTGATCGTAAATTTGGGTGCTTAGGTTTAAGACATTTATAGAAAAATAAATCTGATATGGTTTGTTTGTAGAGATTGGGTGTTATGGAGAAAGGCTAGGTAGGTGTTGATGTTCTTTGGATTAGTTGAAGTCTAAGTATTGGAAGGTGGTGGATTTTATAATTAGTGATGAAGGCTAGTAGAGTGAGGAGAAATAGTAAAATAGTTTGACTTGGGGGCATCTTATTTAACTTGGGTTTTATCTTTAAAAATTAGGATAAGAAAATGTTAGAAGAGTAATGTGTTGATTTTAGAGATGTAATTTGATACTTGTGAGGCCAGGATAAGACTGAGAAGAGAGTGAGTCTTGGGTGGTAAACTACAGTGGGTGTTACTATTAGGAGTAATTGTGTTGTTTTTCTACTGGAAGGAACTGATGGTATTGGTTAGAGGAATATGTGGGTGGTGCTAAGAAAGTATAATTGTACAGTAAGAGAGGGTGGGTGAAATTTGGAGGTAGGGGAGGAGAGTGAGACTGGGCATTAGAGGGTAAACGAAGTGGGTTGACAACTTGTCAGAAGACAGAGAAAACAATCAGTGACTTAATGTAAAATGGCAGCAAATCTGCTGAGAGATTAGTAAAAGGAACAATGCTGTTTAAAAGGCCTCTGTGCTGCTAGTAGATGAATGTCTTGATTTTACTGCTCTAGGACACAGTTTTAATAGGAAAGCTAATCCAATATCACCTTCACATGACTAATGGTGATAACAGTAAAATAATGCACTTGACTGAACAACTGTGTAATGTAAGGGGTTTCTATGAACTTTGAAATGCAAGGTCCAAAAGCTTATCTCAACCCCCACAGACCAGCAAAACGATGAGAAAAAGAAAGCCAGAATGCAGTAATTTGGCTCTGTAAAAAATGCTGGCTGAGAACTCAAACGTGGTTGCACAAGAAGAGAAATAAAATTAAGGAAGTGGGACAGTGGACTGGTAAAAACAATTGAATGCAGTTGAAAGTACCAATGGGACTCCTATGATCTAAGAAAATGGAGCTATTATAGTTGGCAAAGTTCTTTTAGGCTGTCGTGATATTTATAATTTACATACAAAAAATAGCCCACAGACTGGTGTTCAAACTGCAGACGTCAGTGTTGCATACATATCTATTTGCTTGCAGGGGCACTTCTGTAGCAAAATAAAAATACTAGAGAGACAGTTGAGTGCACTGAGTCGAACTGACTGCACACAAATACTAGCTCAGAGCTGAAATAACTGTTTCAGGCAAGGAGGAATAAAGGAAGTGGGGAGACCAAGGGTGGCTTCCTTGAAGGCATGCAGTTACACTAAAGAAAGACATTAAGATATAAATAATGGGAGTAACAAGTTTAGAAGAAGTGAAGAAAAATATGAGAAATAAATTGAGCAGTAGGAGTAAATATCAGTGTCTGTCAGGAAGGAGAGCGTAAAAGCTGACCAGAAGGATGTCAGTAGAGGAGGGATTACAGACTGTAAGGCTATTGCAAACTAGGACACTGAAGAACTTATCAGACTAGTCACTATGAAGGCTAAAGTATATGAAGAATGGATGTCCCTAACACTTAAAGCACAAGGCCAAAGATGGTACACAGTTTGTTCTAATTAAATGATGGTTGGATTGAACTTGTCTAGATACTTGTTTTTTCTTGGATAGTGGGGGTGGTATTGTGCCTTGTGTATAAATCTTCATAAGTCCTGAACTCCTGTAATGCATCTCTTGGGTGGGATACTCTTTCATCTGGTATGCTGGATACCAAATGTTGAATAATTTGGTCTCGTTGCTGCCTTAACGTTATTGATATTGCCTTTTGGTGTTTAGGAGACTGCTTAAAAATGTTTTATTTTTTCTCTTCTAATCTTCCATTTGATATCCAGCAGTTCCACACCTTCCTTTTCTTCACTAAATGCTCCAGATCATTATAAGCTAAATGTTTCCTCTGATCCTCTGTATTTGTTTCATTTTCAGCTTCTACATCCTCAGCTTTTGTATTTCCCCTCCAGTATGCCTTCTTGTATGCCTTTAATATATCCACTATCCTTTGTTTCATATGGTCCTACTTCTCTGTAATATTTATTTCCTTTTCCATTACCTTTTTTATTTCTACTACCAACATATATTTTTCACTGCTGCCCAAAGGATTTTTGGTTTTAATACACTCTAAATCTCCAGTGCTTGTCAATCGGCTGGCTAGACGTTTCCTAACGTTACTACAAATCAGGAATAATCTGAGAGGGAAGCTGGTAATAGATGAATCTTGTCCACCAAATACAAATTCTCTGCCATGATGTAGGTCCTTTCAAGTCTAGCTTCTGTTTTGGTTTTCCCTGACACAAATGTATATTTGGCTATCTTGTTTAACAAGTGATGTTAAGTTGTCTATCTCGCCTTCATTTTTGCTGGATGGGTTCGGAGCCGAGGATCGGCTCCGACTCGGCCACTCTAAAAGCTCGAGAGCTAGTTCCACGGCTCGAGGCTCCCCTATATCCCACAATGCTAGGCGGTAACTCCTCAGATCTCGTTTGCCGCTACAGCGATCGAGGTGCTTTTCACCGGCTCGTCAGGTTAGTTTAAAATAACTAATTGTATCTTAGATAGACCCCCCTTTTAAGTTGGCTTTTCCTCATAAATTTAAGAGTTAAGTAGTTTCCTTCCTTTCTTTAGCCCTAGTTTTCCCTGTTATTTCCAAAATTTACTAAACTTATTCCCTTGGGCTTTAGGCCCAGTCCCTCCCTTCCTAGTAGGTGGAGTGACTGTGCTTTTGTAGGGATTTAAATTTTCTAAGTTAGTTACTAATTTGATTTAAATTTAATTTAATTTAAATTTTTAACAAGTGCAATAGGTGTGTGTGATTGTGTGGTTACACCTTGTTTTTTCTTTGGACATGTCCAAGGAATCGAAGGTCTCAGGCTTTAAGAAGTGTGACTCGTGCTGTCAGAAGATGTCTCTGACAGACGGTCACACTTCTTGTGTATACTGCCTGGGACCTTTGCACCTGCAGGACTCATGTGCTGTTTGCCATGGCTTCAGCCCTAGAGTCCTGCAGGAGCGTAAAAATAAGCTTATTCTAAGGGGCTTATTGAAGCCTGAGGGTCCCTCGACTCAATCCTCGGGGAAACCCTCGAAGCCTCCCAGACCTTCGGCTCCGGTCTCTGAGCAGTCTTCTGGAGGTCCGAAGGCTGTTCGATCATCGGCTCCAGCTGGAGCCGATGACTCTCGAACTCATGCCCCTACTATTTCCTCGGCTCCGGCCGGAGCCGAGGAAGACATCGCTGAGTCGGCTCCAATCAAGTTGTCGGAACCGACCTCCAGGAAAAGGTCCCGATCTCCATCTATCGGCTCCGTTCATTCGGCTCCAGCATCACCATTGCTGTCTGAACGGAGCCATAGATCTCACTCCTCTAGGTCGTCGAGACTATCAGATCATGACCTTCAGAGGGTAGTAAGTCGACTTCTTAAGTCCGAGGCACTAGCCCAGATGCTTCAAAGTCCGACTCAACAGTCGAGGACTATTCCCATTACTCAAAATGTTCCTCCTCTGACTCTTCTGAGTTCGGAGCCGGGGCGGCTCGGACCCGAGACTGCGGTGGCGTCGGAACCGATACCTTTGTCTTCGGTGCCGTCATCTGCTTCGATGTCTTCCTTGGAAGAATCTCAGCACCAGACTTCCCTCGTCGGCTCCGAGGGGGCGAGTGGCATCGGACCCTTGTCCGACCCCGCTCTCCCCCTCGGTGCTTCGGCGCTGGTGAGTTCAGCTCCGACATCGGCCTCGGAGCCATCACTGTCGGTGCCGGGGGAGGTTTCCAGCTTTTCGGAGCGGAGACCTCTGGCTCTGCCTGACAGGGGTGCCTTCGAGGTCATGAGGAGCGTGTTAGAACCAGGTTCAACTCCACAGTCGGCTCCTTCTGCCCCTCCCTCCACGGTGCCTCCGGTGATTTCTGCTCACTCTCTCATCCCGGATCGTAGAGAGCCAGCTCCTCAAGTACCCCCAGTGGGGATCTCCTCCTCTTCCGAGGCCTCTCCTGACCCCATGAGAGAGCCCCCTAGGAAGAGACAGTGCAAGAGGAAGCACATTGACTCCCCTGAGTCTGTCACCTCTGACACTGATTTAGAGGATTCTGAAGGTTCCCCTCGTTCCCCCTCTGAAGATGTCTCCTTTGCAGACATCCTCAAAATCTTAAAACAGAGCGGGAATTGGCCAGCCCTCAACCCTTCAGAGGATGAATCTGTGTATCTTGAGGCATTTGGCTCTCGTCCTTCCACCTCCTGGGTGTCCCCTCCCTTTGACCCCCTCATGCAGGTGGTGGCAAAGAAGGCCTGGACGGCTCCTGACTCAGTGGAACCCACCCCCAGGAGACCATCAAAATTCATCACCGCCCCCAAGGACAAAGAATTTTTAACCAAAGGCGTCTCTGTTGATGCTATGGTGGTGGCTGCGGCCACCAGGAAGGAGTTAGCTGATCCTTCGGTGCCTGTTCATCCTCCTAACAAGGAGTCTAGGTCTATGGACAGGTACGGGAAGCGGATGTTCTCGTCAGCGACCTTTACTATGCGCTCGCTGAATTACCTGTATCATTTCACTCGTCTTCAGAGGGATCTGCTCAAGGAAGCGAGCGAAATGTTAAAGGACCCAACAGCTGCGGGTTTTCAGGATAGGATGAACTCTCAGCTGGTGACCCTTAATTCTATAACTAACTCCTCCATGCGCCTCCTTTCATATGCGGCGGATGGAGCGAGTAGAGCGGCAGGTACAGGTGTAGCCTTGCGTCGGCACGCCTGGATGCGGCTATGTAACTTTGCGGACCCTTTCAAGGCGTCCTTCACTAATGCCCCTTTTGATGGATCATCCCTCTTTGGTCCTCAAGTGAAGGAAACCCTGACTAGGTGCGAGACTGATGGCAAAACTCTCTCTGCAGTCGGAGTCCGTTTTTCTACTCCTTCTAGGCCTTACCCCAAGGGCCAGAAAGGGGGAAAGATGTGGTTCCGCAAACAATCTCAGGGAGATTTGCCTGACGCACAGAGTCGATTCCCTTCTAGAGGCAGAGGAGGGAACAATAATGGTAGACGCCGTCCTAGAGGCAGAGGGGGCCCGCATAATCAGGGCAGTCGAGAAACCTTTTCCGACAAGCCCTTCCAGCATCCCTGAGGTGTTGCCCGACTGTCCACCTTCGGAGGCAGTCGGGGGAAGATTATCTCTGTACCCAGAAGCCTGGCTATCCCTAACTCAAGACAAGTGGGTACAGTCTATCATTTCCGAAGGCTACAGAATCCCATTCCTTTTCATTCCGAAGCAATCCAAAAAATCCCTTCCAGACGTTCCACCCAGTCAAAGGGAGCGAGCAGCTCTAGAAATTTCAAAGCTGCTTGCAAAAAGAGCCATTCAGCCAGTTCCAGCAGACCAGCAAGGATCCGGAATCTACTCCAAATTCTTTTTGGTTCCAAAGAAAACAGGGGACTGGAGACCCATTTTGGATCTCGGCAACTTGAACAAGTTTGTCAAGAAAACAAAGTTCCGGATGGTCACGCTGCAGTCCATTCTACCCCTTTTGGGGCGGGACAACTGGATGTGCGCAATAGATCTCCAGGATGCGTACTATCATATCAAAATGAGTCGACGCTCCAGGAGATTCCTCCGCTTCAGGCTGGGAACCAGTCATTTCCAATTCAGGGCCCTGCCCTTTGGTCTCACTACAGCCCCCCGAGTGTTTACCAAATGCATGGCAGTTGTCGCCTCTCATCTGAGACGACAAGGATTCCAGGTGTTTCCATATTTAGACGACTGGCTCCTTACAGCCCCCACCAAGCATCTGTTGCTTCTTGCCAGAGACTACACCTCTCACACATGTCAAACACTAGGCATTTCAATAAATTACGAAAAGTCTGTCTTGTCGCCTTGTCGTGTTTTTACCTTCATAGGCGCAAATCTAGACACAATCAACATGTCAGCCAGACTCACAGAGCAGAGAATAGCAGACATACACAGACTGGTCTCTTTGGTATTACAGAGCAACAAAGTCAAAGCCAGACTGATCCTGAAGGTCTTAGGGATTATGGCGGCGGCCATCCCTCTTCTACCTTTAGCCCGCTTCCATATGAGAATTTTACAATGGATGCTCTTCACACAATGGTCTTTCCAACGACTTCCAATGTCCCGTCCTGTTCGGATAACTCAATCGTGCAAGAATCATCTCTCTTGGTGGATCACATCTCCCCAGCTCCACCTAGGGAGACCTTTCGTCCCTTCCCCTCCGGTTGCTACAGTGACAACAGACGCCTCCCTGATTGGGTGGGGGGGGGGCATTACCAGGGCAGGACGGTCCAAGGCATGTGGCAACCTTTCGAGTGCCACTTGCACATAAATGTCCTAGAGATGAGAGCAGTGCTTCTAGCATTGCAAGCCTTACAAGACTCTCTTCCCAAGGGAACTATAGCAATTCAGACAGACAATATGTCTGTAGTGTGGTACATCAACAAACAAGGCGGAACCAGATCTTACCCCCTATGTCGAGAGGCACTCAGACTGGCAATGGGCGATTTCTTCTCAGCGGTTTCTGTTAGCAACGCACATTCCCGGGAAGTCCAATGTGATTACAGACAAACTGAGCAGAGCTATTCTCATGCCTCACGAGTGGTCTCTGAAGAATTCAGTGTTGGAGAAAGTTTTTCGAAAGTGGGGCCGGCCTTGCTGCAACCTTTTCGCTACTCCCCAAAACAGCAAGTGCGACGATTTTTTCACCCTCTTTCCCCAACCAGGCCACCCCAGCAGAGACGCTCTAGTACACGATTGGCCCCGGGGACTTCTGTATGCTTTTCCTCCCTTCCCACTGATATCTCAGCTAATACAGAAAGCCATCGCTCAGAAAGCTTCCAGGATCCTCATTGCCCTTTACTGGCCTCGACAGGTTTGGTTCCCATTTCTCCACCGTTATCTGTTGGAGCAACCTTGGCATCTGGACCCAGTTCCAGACCTCTTAACCCATCAGTCGGGTCAGTTGCACCACTCCCTCCCCTCTCTGAACCTCATAGCGTGGTTCCTCCAATTCCAACTCTAGCCAGGCTTCCTCTAATATCTCACTCAGTTCGAGATATTTTGATAGCCTCTCATAAATCTTCCACTTGGAAGATTTATCATAGTAAATGGAAACGTTTTTCCTGTTGGGCGCAGTCAAAGAATATAGATCCTTTCACTGCTTCCATTCAATCAGTTTTAGACTTTCTAGCCGAACTTTTCCACTCAGGTTCGTCTCCGTCTACCATCAGAGTTCAATTGGCAGCAATTTCGAACTTTCATGTTGGAGTCTCAGAGTCCTCCATTATGTCTCACAAACTCTGCAAAGCCTTTTTAAAGGGAGTTTTTTTCCTCAAACCACCTATCAGGGATTCTCCTCCTCTATGGGATTTCAATTTGGCTCTAGCGTCCTTAATTCTTCCCCCCTTTGAACCTGCGGCTTCATGTTCAATGAAGTTACTTTCTTGGAAAACACTCTTTTTAGTAGCTATCACTTCAGCTAGAAGAGTCTCTGAACTCCATGCTCTGTGTAGTCGACCCCCTTACCTTGTGTTTCATAAGGATAGGGTGTCCTTGCGTACTAACCCATCCTTTTTGCCTAAGGTAGCTTCACTGGCAAATTTGAATCAAACCATTGACCTTCCTGTGTTCTTCCCTAATTATTCGAACAGGTCAGAACAAAAATTACATTCCTTAGATGTTCATCGCCAACTTAGGTACTATTTAGACAGGACCAAACAATTCAGGAAGTCTGATCAACTGTTTGTTTCTTATGCAGAAGGTAGAATGGGCCTTCCAGTTTCTAAAGTCTCTCTCTCTAGATGGCTTACTTCGTTAATTACCCTTGTGTATGAGATCAGACATCAACAGTTGCCATCCAAACCCAGAGCTCATTCAACTAGAGCTTTAGCCACATCCATAGCTTTCCGAGATAGGCTGCCTATTGATTCAATTTGTTCTGCAGCTACTTGGGCTTCTCCCCATACCTTCATTTCTCATTATAAGTTGGACTTGGCCTCCAGGGACCGAGCCAACTTTGGTTCCACTGTACTCAAGAGTCTGTTCCGATAGGCCACCCGGGACAAGGTGCTAGGGAAGTGGTCCTATCCAGCAAGAATGAAGGCGAGATAGACAACTTAACATTTAGAAGTTATGTACCTACCATAACGTTCCATGTTAGTTGTCTTCTTCTCGCCTTCTTTCTTGCGTCCCACCCTCCTTCCCCCTAGCCTGGACAGACCTAGAGGAGTTTGTTTTTGTTCCTTATGGAATTTCCTTGCAGGGCTTAGCTATCAAACGAGATCTGAGGAGTTACCGCCTAGCATTGTGGGATATAGGGGAGCCTCGAGCCGGTGGAACTAGCTCTCGAGCTTTTGGAGTGGCCGAGTCAGAGCCGAGGATCGGCTCCGAACCCATCCAGCAAGAAAGAAGGCGAGAAGAAGACAACTAACATGGAACGTTATGGTAGGTACATAACTTCTAATTTCATTGCAGAGTCCAAGACTTATATAATTAGTAATGTATCTTCCTAGTGTAGTCACTGCTTTAGTTCAGTCCCTTACTTACACCATCCGTTGCTGCTGTTTGTATTCCAGTCCCCTAAACATACTAGAATTCCCTCATGAAAATTATCATTGTTACCTTGAATTCCAATCTAGTCCATCCCAGGGGAGAAGTATAGATGCAAATGTGTATTTGTTGTTTTGGTGTATACTTTTTATAGCCACATACCTGGAGGTATCCAGTTAATTTTGCCACTTTATAAAAAGAAAAAAGTGCAGCATTCATAGACAGTTTGCATTTACTTGATGGCATATTTGTCAGCCCCCAAGTATTAAAATAGAACCGATCTTATGACAATATCCTTAAAGTTGTTTCTTATTTTATGCAACACTAGGTCTACAAAGAACTAAACTCCATACTGTTGATAAATGGTATTTGGGTGGCCTTATGTAATTCATTCAGCCTTATGTGTGAACATAATGTATTGTATCAGAAAATGAAAGAATAATTTAAAAGCCTGGGCAGGGTAATGGTAAATTTGAGAACATAAATCTTTAACATTATGACTCAATGTCTTCTTGAACGTATCCTGTAACAAAGTCCTCTTCATTTCAGCCTGAGGATTGAGAATGCACTGCCCTGCATACATATGCCATCATGCAGAAGCATTCATCAGAAGGAATAAACATACCAGTTCTGAATGGTAGAGGGAGAGCTTTGCAGAAACTAACCTGGTTAGTTCAGGTGACAAGCCAATTTAATGTTGCAAATCATCCAGCTGAGGTTAAGGAAAATGTAATTGTAACAAAACGTATCCAGGCATAGAGACTGTTCAGAAGGCTGACTTTGTATGTGTATGTAAATACTCATGAGCAATGCATTTGAATGGATAAACCTGGTCATTTTATATTGATGTGTTGTGGGAGAGAATGGAGTTACAGGCAGTTCTGGTCATGGTAACTGTGAAGAGAAGACAGGAAAAAAGATGCATTGTTACGCAGCGAAAAATTAAATGCAGCAAGAATGAGCAGTTAGTTAATATGGTGTGTATAGTATGCTCTGAATGTCGGAGTAATATCTTTTTCTTAATAAGCTGGATACAGTGGCCCATACTTGTAGCAGAGTAATCTTTGCATCCCATGGTTTAAATTACAGTTAAGTTTGTAACTTTTGTTACTAGTTATGCTTAAATGCTCCAGTCGAAAACATTGCATTTACTTGCAATGAGTTGGATCATTCTGATGCTTGTTAAGCCATACATTTTGACTTTAAAAAACTTTTGATTCATTTACACTACCTCACAGTTAATTATTCAATGGATCCAACAATTCTTAGAAGTGGGAGGAGTTATGCTATTCAGTATTCAAAATGTATGCTAATCGGCATCCATATTTTTGGCTGGATGTACCTACTTTTCAAGAACCTTTGTCCAGTTTTTAATTTTGCTTTCCTAAAAGGAAGCTGCCAGCTGTAGATGTTCTTTTCCAGATGTGGATGCAAAAAAGCATGGACAGGAAATGCATTCTTTCCATCAGAAGATGGATTACCTCTCTATCTTCACACCTGTTGTCTTATTCCACAAAACGTTGCAGTAGGCAAAAGGGATAGATGTAGAAAAGTTCAGTGTAGTACTCCTATGGTCAAAGCAACCATGGTTCTTTCTGCTGGTCTTACTCAACAGACAAATATTTCCATAAACTCTACACTGTTATTCCAAGAAGGTCCCTAGTACACCAAAAACTCAACAACCTGATTCTAGCAGCCTGGACACGGTCTGCTTGATTTTTTCAAGGACAAGTTCTTAGGGGAGGTCTTGCATATTTTGCAAGATGAAAGAAGGCCTAGCACAAACTCTATCTGCTCAAATGAAAGTTGGGTCAGCGCATGTTAAAAGAACATCCTGTCTACTGGAGCTGCAAAGCCAAACGTCTTGCTGTACCTTGAGCTAAAGTGCACCTGTCTGCTGTTGCAGCTTGCCTGCCCTGTAGACTATTCCTCTGAACTCCAACAATGAAATAATTCAAAATGATTCTGCACCGTAAACCATTACTGCAGCCCCAGTAAGGCCTTAATTTTCTGTTGAAGTAAAGCCTAGCCCTTTCTTGAACCATTCCCTTCCATAGCACTTAAGTTCTTGTCTGGAATGTCTTTAAGATTAGAAGCATCTCAGAGTTTCAACCCCTTGTGTGCTTACAGCCATGCACCATCCTCCACAGAGACAGAGTGAACCTTAAATGTAACCCATCCTTCATACCTTTGATAATGTCTGAACTGGTAGCTGTTCTACTTGTCAGTCTTCTAAGTCACGAAACAAGACTAAAAGGATATTACAGATTGTGGATGTATTTAGATAAGCTCAAGTGTTTAGCAAGAATAAAGGAGTTCAAGCCGTCTGCACCACGCATCATATCCTTCATGCTAGGAAAGAGCAGACCAGTCTGCAAGCAAACATTTAAGTGGCTAGCAAACTGCATTAATTTGTTATGAGGGGTGACCAGATGGGCCTAAGGGAGTCCACTCTAACAGGGCAGCAGTGAATGTGAAACAGCTGCCGGGACACCAGTGCACTCCTTCTCCAGACACTGCAGGCCTCCTTCAGTCTAGGGGTAGGTGAAGATTTGCTGTTAGCCTGATGGATATGTTATTGCCATCTCCTATCTGAGAACAATGGACTGTTTCACTATTCTATGCACTTTCGGCTTCCTCACTTGCTCATGTCCCTGCTGCTACCAAAGCTTCTTCATACTGATCACTGCTGCGGTAGCCTTAACTATTTGAGCTATATCCTGCTATGGATATAACAGCTTGCCAGCTTCCAAAATTTCAAGGGCACATTCCACATGTCCAAACTGTTAGCTCGAGCTGAGCTCTAAAAAGTGTGGTTTGGGTACCAAGCCTTACAGACCTTTACTGCTGCCAAACGGCACTTTTTTTTTACAGCTTTCGAGGATCAACAGCCAACTAGTGCTTTCCATTGCTAGAAAGAGAAGTTCCCTTTTTTTGGGGGAGGGGGAGGGGGACTTCCACTTTTTTATTTTATGACCGAAGGTGAAATTTTTCTGTAACATTATTTATGCTAGGAGAGAAGGTGTTGTAGACTCACTTGACTTTTGGTAACTTTTAAAACAGGTGCATTACTTTGTTTATTTTTGGAAAAAAGTTGTTACAACATTTAACAAGGACAGGGTAGTTTTGCTTTACGTTTGGGGAATTAAGTGTACTGCTTTTCACTGTTTTTCTAGAATAAGTGAAAGTTTTTACTACTTACCCTTTTTACTGACTTTTCCTGCCAGGCTACCCTGAAAATTAGGGATCTTTTTCGGCTTTACTGTTTAAAAACCTACTGGTTCCTTTGTTTTTTTTTTTTTCCCAGCCATAAAATAAGAGAATTAATAAGCAACCTTTGCTACTACAACAGGCTAGTAAACTGCTTCAACTGCAGATGGGTGACTGCTTTGGCCTTTTCTGACCATTTATCTTTTTCTTTCGCTTCCTCTAGTGTAGCCCCCACAGTGACCATGGACCTGTGGTTAGATATGTCCTTTGTGGCTGTTGGAGTGCCTTTGGCAGGCAAGTAAGAATCACTCTTATCGGTCTTGAGCAAAGGAGCAGGGAATACCTCTCTGGGTAGCTGGACTGTATTGCGTGCCTCTAGAGAGGTTTTGTCTGGAAAAAAAAAGTTAGACACGTTTTGTGTCTCCATTACTTTGGACAGGAGTGATTTTAATGGGCTTAGCTCAGAGGTTAAGTCAGGCTCTTGATCTTTCCAGTTTTGCTGTTTCTGGCAAGAGAGAAAAGCATTCATTTTCTGTAGAGGTTCAAGATTTTGAACCACAACATGATTGTGAAGAGCAACTGTTTTTTTTTTCCTTTCTTCTGAGGTTTCTGATTCAGATGTTGAGGAAAGTGTGCTGTCTCTGTCCCATTAAAGGAGACTCTTGAAGCTATTTCCATAATGAATCTGTTCTTTCAGTAGAAGCATAACATTCCACGGTCTCTGTGGAAATATAATTTTATTGCAACTGGAATTTCTTGAAACTACACCAGTTCCTCCTTTTCTTTCAGCATTGGTGGATGCATTTGTTAAACCCTGTAACTTGCCTGGCAGCCAGCAAGAAAACGGATTATAGAAAGTTCCTTAAGCTTATAAATGTTTATATTCTAACCCAGGAACAAGACACAACAGTGATTTTCTCTGGTAAACCCAGTTGCTGCTAACTATATGGTTAGGGCCAGTCCCTCTTGTCCTGACAAGGATAGGAAAGCTACATGTTATATGTTGACAGAGATGTATTCTTCTGCAACACTTATTTTTAAAATTCTCAGTAGTCAAGCTCATGTGTTAATTTATGGTTACCTCCTTTGGGAACATTATGGCATCTCTTCCTCTTCTGAGAAAAAACATTGTGTAACCTTCTCTATATTGTCTCACGTAGTTACCCACTCTTTAAAATGTGCTTATGAATTAGCTGATGCCACTCCCATGGCTGCTGAAACCGATGAGCTTTTCTGGGTTACATACTCAAAACGTTCCTGAGGATGTTAAATCTGAAATTTTTGCATTCTTGTTTAGGGAAATGGTTATTGAGCTATCTGCTGCCCGGATCCTGAAAAAAAGATGTAAAAAAAATAGCAAGTTGATTTAGGGGATTTCACTGATTATTTTTTTTTTCAGCCTTCTCCAAGTTTGCCAAGGGGTTTAATGTTACCTCTGCAGCTTCTTTCAAAAAAACAAAGTTTGCAGAAAGAGCAAGCTTCATGTAAGCAGACTTTTGAAAAGCAATGGCAACCCCCCTCCAGAATAAAGGACAGTCTAACAAGTCTGTATGACTATCTTTATAATCCCCCACCTTGGCAAACCTTTAATCCTTCCAGAAAATCTGAATTTCCATTTTCTCTTTTGCATCAGAGAGTTTCAGACAAATGGGTTATGAAAGTGATTTATCATGATTACAGATGATGGTTAGGAGTATCTCCCTCCTTTCCAAAGTATTCCTCATCTTTTAGATCAAACTCCTCTTTTTCCTCCTGTTATTCAGCACCTGCTGACCCACAGGGTGTTAGCAGTACCTTAACTTCAGCTAGAAGAAGAGTTCAAAAATGTTTCAGGTGTTGATGAAAGAAGATTCATGGAGGCCAGTTCTGGATGTCTGCTTTCTAAACCAGTCTGTGACAGTACCAAAGTTCAAAATGTCATCTCTTCACTTGTTACCATTCATTCTCTCTGAGGTTTCCTTTGACCTTAGATTTAAAATATGCTCATCACATTCCTTAAGGTGTTCCGTGTTGATCGTACTTCCAGTTCTCTGCAATACCCTTTGGACTATCCACTGTTCCAAGAGATGCTTTTCTTACAAGCCTTACCCTGCCTGACAACCAGTCTGCTTACTCCCAAGAAAAAGATAGACTGTATAAAGTTCCTGAGTTTTAAGTTTTTATACTCTAACCCCAGATCATATCCAGCACTGATTTCTCTGGTAAACTCTTCTACTGCTACAAAGCACTGCAAGCTACATTCCTTCTCCAAGTCTAGAACAAGCTTTGCTAGGAACATTCTCCAGGGGCTGCTGAACCGTCCTCCTTTCTACTTCTGGTCAGTTTAAACTATAAGAGTCTAACCATATAGCTAAAGCAGCAGTGATCAAATGATAAACAATAATACAGTTATGTGAGTAAACAAACCAGCATATGTTTGAATTATTACTGCTACAGTAGCCGCTTGTTTGCTGTCTGTCTCCCTATTTTTATATGTTTGTGTTGGCAGAGTAAGAACTTTTTTTTTTTTTTTTTTTTTTTTTTTTTTTTTTATATACAATTAACCTTTTCAGGGCTCTATTCTCTCTCTCTCGGCATGAAAGCTCTGAAAGGCTTCGCAACCAAACCACCACGACGTAAGCTGGTTAATGGTTTGAATGCCTCGAAGGTGCCCTTAACTTTTAGAAGCTGGCTGGATGTCATATCCATGACAGGATATAATTTGTACATCTAAGGCTACTGCAGTGATCATTCTAACCATCTGCTGTTATGATAAGTTTACTTGTACACTGTACTTTCACTGGCTTTCCAGGATAAACTTGCCAGAAGTCCAGCAGCTTTTTAGAAAGTTAGTGACATCCTTTATTATAGCAATAGCACTTCTACAGGTGACCATCTTGTCTTAAACTCGCATGCTGATACTGAAAACATTTAAGAACTGCATTTCACTTGTCACAGAACATACTGAATAAACCTGCCAGGTATATAAAGCATCATCTGCTGCCGAGATAACAACCATTGAAATTATTTAGATTTATGCTAGTATCAGACTAGTTCAAAAACTTTCATCTGAATTCAGACTGGTTGTGTTACTAGAAAATCTACTACTAGCCTTCATAAAAAGAGATTGTTGCCTTCATACCTAGGCTATTTGCTCCAATAGTAAGTAGAAATCTAAGAAAAAAAATCAAGTTTTTAATGTGCAGAAATAAAAATACTACCATTCATCCGGGGAGACAGTTTTCAAATGGCAGAAAAATACCCAGCTGAATATAGTCCGCCCTTTGGCTAATGTACTTGAGAGAAACATTCACCTTCAGTTCATAAATTATCTAACAAAATACAAGCTGTTCGAAAAGATCATTGAGGATTTAGAGCAAAGCAAACCACCGAAATAGTAAACTAATTTATGATGACTTGTATTCATTTAAATTAATATATATATTTTTTTCTTTTGGTTATACAAAGTAGGGTCACCCAAGGAAGGCAGGTCATGATAGAGAATTCAGACCAAATGTAGTTCAGTGGTTCAGTAGAAGGTAAGAGCAGTCTATTCCAGTATTACCAATAAAACCCTATGGGCAAAAGTAACAGGAACCTCGTCAACTTAATTGTAAGATGAAACCCTCACATCTGAAGGTGACCAGTACACTACTGGGGAATAGTGAGAGTCCAATGTGTGTAGTTGTAGAGGATCTGGCACAGCTGGATTTTTGCTGAAAGGGTGTTCATATGCTGAGATGCTCAAAAATGAAAGGAATGTGAAATACTGCAAAGAAATGTGCATCACTAGAACTTTTAGCACTAAGTACTATCCAAGGTAAACTTGATGTTCATGATGAGATGACAAGAATAAACATCGACATCTTGGGAAATTAGTGAAGTGAAATGGTATATTTTGCATCAGATCTTGCACCGTGGGCAAGAATCTTGCAGAAGAAATGAAACGGCCCTCATAGTTAATAAAACATGTCAAAAGCAGTGCTCATTTACAGCCCAGAAACAGAAAGATCTCTAACTCCAAGACAAGCTGTTCATTATTACAGTGATACAAGTTTATGCTCTAGCTACAGATGCCGAAGAGGAGAAGCTGACCAGGAAGATCGGCAGCAATGTCTAGAAATTTCACCAAAATTATTGCCTTTGTTATAGGTGATTGGAAAGAAAATATGCATTGTCAAAATGCAACTGGAATAATGGGAAAGTTTGATGTTGGAATACAAAATGAAACAGAACCTAGACTAGTTGAATTCTGCATTGCACAATTTCCTAACTGTCTAAAAGACCAGCTTTACACATGGCTATCACCATATGGTCAATAAAAAAAACAGATTGACTATATTGGCAAAAAGAAAACCTGGAGCTGACTGTGACTCTGGTTAACAGCTTCTTTAAAATTAAACTAAAGCAATCAAGAAAATCCTCCAGGCCAACTAGATATGAGCTCAACAGTATTCCAAATTAATATCTAGTAGAGATAAAGAACCTATGTAAGGGATTAGATTTGATAAGAATACCTGAATAGCTATAGGCAGTTTCCTACTAGCAACACATTTGTTCTGCAAAATGTGTGTAACTGACATTTTCTCATATAATTATAAAGTGAATGAAAGAAAGGGAAATGCATAAATCTGTTTTAAGATATAACCACTTGCATCTCCTGTGCTAGCAGGTCATAAAATGTAATCACGGTCCACTGAAAGGAAGGGATGTTGAAAAATAAGCAGACATTAGCAAAGACTTTGTAT